>NW_027507718.1:322778659-322829813 GCF_037356315.1 Lithobates pipiens
CCCACTGTGGTTCGCTGGATTCCCAAAGCTTTGGAAATGGCTTTATAACCCTTTCCAGACTGATAGATCTCAATTACTTTCTTTCTCAATTGTTCCTGAATTTCTTTGGGTCTCGGCATGATGTGTAGCTTTTAAGGATCTTCTGGTGGACCTTACTGTGTCAAGCAGCTCCTATTTAAGTGATGCCTTGATTGTGAACAGGTGTGGCAATAATCAGGCCTGGGTGTGGCTAGAGAAATTGAACTCAGGTGTGGACAACCACAGTTATAGTATGTTTTAACAAGGGGGGCAATCACTTTTTCACACAGGGCCATGATGGTTTGGATTTTTTTTCACCTTTAATAATAAACACCTTCATTTACAAATTGCATTTTGTGTTTACTTGTGTTGTCCTTGACTATTGTTTAAATTGGTTTGATGTTCCGAAACACTTAAGTGTGACAAACATGCAAAGGAACAGGAAATGAGGAAGGGGGCAAACACTTTTTCACACCACTGTACATATATACATATATTACACACACACACACACCTCTATTAAAATTACTTTAATTTTCCTGTTTAACATAGAATTCCAGTTTTCTTATCACTTTAAATAGTTTGTTTGGACCAAGTTAAAACCAAAACAAACTATTTCCATTACATAATGATGTGGCCGCTGTAATATACAGTTGTGGGATTAGCTACATACAGTAAGTGGCACATCTTCCCATCTGCTACTGGAATTTTATAAATCTGGCTGAGTGTTAATTTTCAGCCGCTAGCGGGGCACTTTTAGCACTCTGGCTTTCACACTGGGGCTGCAGGGGAGTCATTTTTCAGGCGCTATTTTCAGCACCTGAAAATGCCTCCAGTGTGAAAGAGGTCAGAGTGTATGGACGCTCATATTGTTCTACAACTTATTTACAGAATTAGGGGATCATCAATAAAGTTGACTCCTGCCACGCTTACAGGACATGCATGGTTAGCTGTGCTTTCTCTGAGACTTTTACGATGCCCCGCGTTTTTGGTGCGGTTTCAGAAAGCACACCAAAGATGCAGCATGCAGGAGTTTTGGTGCACCTTCTGAAAATTGCAGGACCCTAAAAGGAGGAGAAGTTTACCTTTACCATTGGGAACAGGTTACATGTTCACATTTTTAGGGTGGAACATGTAACATTCTGCAGCCGCTACCACGGTGCTGTGGAGTGCCATGGTAGTTTGATTCTTCTGGTCAGTGCATCTGTGTCCCCTGTACGGGTGCAATGGATCAAAAAAAACAAAACTCACCAATCGGATTGTTCCTAGGATCAGAGTCACGGATAGGATAATTTTTCGGATCAGCAAATAATACCGTATTTATTGGCGTAGAACACGCACTTTTCCCCCCCTTAAAATCAGGGGAAAATCATGGGTGCGTGTTATACACCAATCCACCCCGCCGATCTGCGCTGTCTGTGGAGCGCCGCCGTCATTTACCGAGCCGAGCGTACTCGGCTCCGCTCTCAGTCACGCCTCCTAGCCTTTACGTCCCGCCATTGGCCCGGTGTTGTGTCCATCACAGGAGCCAGGACAAGGGGCGGGACTGCGAGCAGAGCCGAGGAGCCAAAGATCTCGGAGGCGGCGGCGGGAGGAGCCGAAGATCTCGGTGGTGGTAAATTAAAAAAAAAAAAAAACCATGCTGCAATGTTGGGGAAGGCTGCAGGGGGACAGTGTGCAAGGCTGCAGGGGGACAGTGGAAGGCTACATTGATGGGCATTTAAAATGTAAGGTTTTTTTCCTTAAACTTCCCTCCTAAACTTGGGGTGCGTGTTATACACCGGCGCGTTATACGCTAATAAATACGGTAATTGAATTTGCAAAAACCTGTGAAAATTCCACCACCATATAGTCCCCACTGTAATATACATCTCCCCCGCTGTAATATTGGCTGAGCATGGCTGGGTATCGCCAAGTACGGCTGGGTATTGCCGAGTATTGCAGGGTATGGCTGGGTATGGCAGAGTATTGGAAGAGTATGGGGGGTTGGCTGTGACTGTACATGTCACAGAGCAGCGCTGTGGGCTCTACAGATCCAGCCCACAGCGCTACTGCCATCCGATCTCTCCCCTCCACTGTACAGATTGGTACACAGAGGCAAGAGAGGAACCGGCGTCATCAGGATGGCGGTTTGTTTACAAGTGATCGATCCGTCATTTGACAGAGGGATGACATTGTAAACGCAGACGGGTGCACCGAGATGGCCGCCGCTTCGGAACTAGGCCGAAGCCGCGGCCTTTCCTAAGGCCGAGACCGCTGAGAGCTCCAGTGACAACCGTTTGCACCCCTAGTCCCCTGTATGGGATGTACTGGCACACAGATACACTGACAGGAGACCTCCAGTGCAGCAGCGATCTGCTGATCTGATCGTTGGTGCAGTGTTTTACAGGTTAACATTTTTTTTTTTTAAATGTAATAATGGCACATTTTCTAATCTGCAAAAAATAAATTAAAATAAAATGTGCATTTATTTTTTAAAGTGAACTTATCCTTTAAAAGAAATGTCTATGCAAAAAGCGTAGCCAACATGCATGAAAACCGCAAAAGTGCAGCAGTTTGTACTTTTTAACAATGCAAAATTCTATGTTAAAAACTAGCTATAAATACTGGAACTACTACTGTATAATAAAAAAACTAAAATTAACAAAATAAAATACTTAGGCCAGTTGCACATGGACGTAATAATTTACTAATATTTATTCTTGGGATCTTGTTGACAGAAAGATCCTGAGTAAAATGTTTCCATAAAGACTTTGCGTATACATGTGTAAAACCCTTCTTCAATGCACGCGTTGCAATAAGTGTGTGTGTATGCGTGTAAAATTACTTGACACAAATGTAACATTTTTGTTATTACATGCTATTTTTGTTTTACGGCTCTGTACTTCTCACTGTATTACTGTACACAGCTGTGCACAATGTCCCATAGACAACAATGCATCTATAGTGTAAATAAGGTAATAGCGGGCTGCCACCTAGTGATAGAAATATAGTGCCTTGAAAAAAGTATTCACACCCCTTGAAATTTTCCACATTTTGTCATGTTACAAACAAAAAACGTAAGTGTATTTTATTGGGCTTTTTATGAGATAAACCAACACAATTTCAAAAAATTTTCAAAATGTTTTACAAATAAATATGTGAAAAATTTGAAAAGCGTGGTTTGTATTTGTATTCAGCCCCCCAATCAAAACTTTGTAGAACCACCTTTCACTGCAATTACAGCTGAAAGTCTTTTTGGGGATGTCTCTACCAGCTTTGCACATCTAGAGAGTGACATTTTTGCCCTTTCCTCTTTTCAAAATAGCTCAAACTCTGTCAGATTGGATAGAGAGCATTTGAATAGCAACTTTCAAGTCTTGCCACATATTCTCAATTGGATTTAGGTCTGGACTTTGCCTGGGCCATTCTAATACTTGAATATGCTTTGATCTAAACCATTCCATTGTAGCTCTGGCTGTATGTTTAGGGTCGTTGTCCTGCTGGAAGGTGATCCTTCACTCCAGTCTCAAGCTATTTGCAGATGTAACAAGTTTTCTTCTAAGATTGCCCTGTATTTGGCTCTATCCATCTTCCCATCAACTCTGACCAGCTTCCCTGTCTCAGCTGAAGAAAAGCATCCCCAAAACATGATTCTGTCACCACCATGTTTCATGGTTGGGATGGTGTGTTCAGGGAGCTGTGTAGTGTTAGTTTTTCACCACACATAGTGTTTTGCTTTTAGGTCAAAAAGTTCAATTTTGGTCTCGTGACCAGAGCACCTTCTTCCCCATGTGTGCTGTGTCCCCTACATGGCTTCTCGCAAACAGGACTTCTTACGGCTTTATTTTTGCCACTCTTTCATAAAGGCCAGATCTGTGGAGTGCAGGACCAATAATTGCCCCGTGAACAGATTTTCTCACCTGAGCTGTTGATCTCTGCAGTTCCTCCAGAGTGAACGTGGCCTCTCGGCTGCCCTTGTGCATTACCAAAAGATAAAATGTATTTAAAACTTGTAACAAGAGAAATATTCACAAACGGGTATGGTTCCTCCTAACATCCGGTTCAGGTTGCAGGTGTATAGAGACACCGTTCCGAATTGCTGGAGCACCGATAAGCCTTTTTTAAATGCTTGTTTGTGAGTATTACTCTTGTTGTTACAAGTTTAAATACATTTTATCTTTGGTAATGCACAAAGTCGGTGCGCCCTCCTTATCTTTCTATATAGTTTAGGTAGATGGCAAAGTCTTGGTAGGTTTGCAGTTGTGCCATACGCTTTCCATTTTCAGGTGATGGTGCATTGAACAGTGCTCCGTGAGATGTTCAAAGCTTGGAATATTTTTTACAACCTAACCCTGCTTTAAACTTCTCCACAACTTTATCCCTGACCTGTCTGGTGCGTTCCTTGGCCTTCATGATGCTGTTTGTTCACTAAGGTTTGCTAATAAACCTCTGAGGGCTTCACAGACAGCTGTGATTATACCGAGATTAAATTACACACAGGTGGACTTCTGAAAGTAGTTGGTTCCATTAGATTTTAGTCAGGGGTATCAGAATAAAAGGGGGCTGAATACAAATGCATGCCACGCGTTTCCCATATTTATTTGTAAAAAAAAATTTGAAAAAAAAAAAATTTCTTCCACTTCACAATTATGTGCCACTTTGTGTTGGTCTATCACATAAAATCCCAATAAAATACATTTATGTTTTTGGTTGTAACATGGAAAAAAAAAAAAGTGGAAAATTTCAAGGGGTATGAATACTTTTTCAAGGCACTGTAAATAGTGTACAGCTGCTGCAGTCACTAAATGTATATCCACAGTAGATCAATATGAAAATATGTGATCACTCTGCCTAAACAAGGTAAGGTATTGAATGAAAGGTGAGTACCAGTGCAAAATATATCCGTGAGAATATAAATAGTGCAAAAAAGTCCACTTGAAATTTAATATGAATAAATCTTATGAATTGTGCAAATGAGAGACTATTCAATAAAGTGCTTCACAGTAAAAAAATACCACAGTGTTTTGCCAATTTCCAGCTTGTGCTCCTTTCACCAGGTGAAGTGCAAGCTCACCTTCATTATAGGCCCCAATAAGGTCAACTAAGCATGTAGGCAGACCAATCTGATGGACAAAACACTGGTGATATGGTTCCCTCTCCAAAATGGCTCCACACAGCTCACAAGTGGGTCATAGGCAACAAATAGAAAAGAACAGCCTCCAATAGCGCAGTACCTGGGTTAATACATTCAACAAACTGCACAGACTCTGCTTTATAAAATACTCTCACATTTATCTGGTAAAAACAAGCATGTAATAAGCATCTAGCATCTCACTTAAAGTGATTGTAAACCCTTACAAACCACTTTGACCTACAGGTAAGCCTAGATTAAGGCTTACCTGTAGGTCCAAGAAATATCTCCTAAACCTATATGGTTTAGGAGATATTTGCCCGAAAACAGGCACCGCTGTCTACGGCGCATGCACAGTAGACAGCGGTGCGCAGGCGCACTGAGCGCGGCATTCTCAACGACGCAGCTGCCGCGCGTGTCGGCTCCCGTGCGCATGCGCGGGAGTGACGTAATCGCGGCTTCGCCGAATGACAGCGGCGGAGCTGCGAGACCCCCCAAGAAGATGGATGCGGCGGACTACAGGGGACAGCGGTGACTTCGCTGGCTCCTGTGTCAGGTAAGTGACACATAATGGACTACTATGTGATGCATAGTAGTCCATTATGCTTTACCTTTGCAGGAAATCAAAGAGGAAGTAAACTCATCAGGGTTTACTTCCTCTTTAATCCAGCGAATACTCCAGCCGCCAGGCTCAATCTCTACGTCTTACGCCACCAACGCATGTGGCTTCATCTGGAGGGAAAGCCACGTTTGAACTCCTAAAAACTGGTGCCACAGTACTACAACTGTGTGCATTGCCCCATTTAACCGAATGGGTCATATTTGCTGGGCCTAATGCGATAGATTTTTTTTTTGCCACACAGATGCAAAGCAGAGTGCCATATGTACACTCCCATCCTTTGTAGTTTAAAGAGGAAGCTGTTGGGGGGATGGAACAACAACAACAACAACAACAAGCATCAGATTATTTTTCAGATGAGCATCACTACTGCAGTTCAAACCAGGCATCAACAAATGACAGTGGAATTGAAGGCAAAACTTTTTTTACCCCCATTTTGAATACAGTAAGGGAGAGTGTTTTTCACCATCTTTGTCCTATTAGGGAGAACTTCCTTTATTTCCTGTCCCTTAGACACAACAGAAGTGAGAGGGAATCCCTCCAAAGTGGGGAAAATCCCTGGTAGTCGCCGACTCAGTGTCCCCACTGAAAAAGTGTTCCCTTATATTCCTGTTCTGGTGAATACTCACATTTTAGGATTTTCTTTCATTTTCACTGGTAACGGTTACAGGGCAAACAGAGGGCCAGTCTCCCTAACGGAGACAGACAACAAAAACCTGACAGGCATTCAAATCCCTCTCCAAACTATCCATCTAACAAAACGTTCTAATATTGAGCTCAGGAGACATTGCACAATTGCAGGAAGCCATCCAAAGAACAAGAGACGAGGCTTCTATATCTAGCTCTGGATGGCTTGTGATGATATCACATATTTTACCTCAGGCTTATTCATGACAATGCATTTATAAAAGATTTCAAAGCACAAGTTTATAACAGGGTGTAATACATTTTGTCATTATGATGTGCATGTTTGCAGCCTTTCATTCACACAAAATCTGCTATTCAGCAGTTTCAGCTGCCCAGGCAGTAGGCCAAACAACTGCATGTCAATCAGAAAAGCCAGTGGCAATGTTCCCACAAGCAATACATACAAGTCTATTCTGTCCCCCCCATTAGTTCTGCTAGGGTCTACTAGGCAATGCTTTGCTTTCATCATGCCATTGCATAAAAGGACAAACAATTTACAAGTCACTAAGTGTGTGTGGATAGATAGACAGTATCTCACAAAAGTGAGTACACCCCTCACATTTTTGTAAATATTTTATTATATCTTTTCATGTGACAACACTGAAGAAATTACACTTTGCTACAATGTAAAGTAGTGAGTGTACAACTTGTATAACAGTGTCAATTTGCTGTCCCCTCAAAATAACTCACACAGACATTAATGTCTAAACCACTGGCAACAAAAGTGAGTACACCCCTAAGTGAAAATGTCCAAATTGGGCACAATTAGCAGTTTTCCCTCCCTGGTGTCACAAGATCTCAGGTGTGAATAGGGAGTAGGTGTTTGAAGTTTTGTGTCGCCGCTCTCACACAGGACACTGGAAGTTCAACATGGCACCTCATAGCAAAGAACTTTGAGGATCTTATAAAAATAATTTTTGCTCTACATAAAGATGGCCTAGGCTATAAGAAGATTGCCAAGACCCTGAAACCGAGCTACAGCATGGTGGCCAAGACCATACAGCGGTTTAATAGGACAGGTGCCACTCAGAACAGGCCTCGTCAAGGTCGACCAAAGGCTTTGAGTGCACACGCTCAGCATCATATCCAGAGGTTGTCTTTGGGAAATAGACGTAGGTATGAGTGCTGCCAGCATTGCTGCAGAGGTTGAAGGGGTGGGGGGGTTAGCCAGACCATATGCCGCACACTGCATCAAATTGGTCTGCAGGACTGTCGTCCCTCTTATAAAAGATGATGCACAAGAAAGCCTGCAAACAGTTTGCTGAAGACAAGCAGACTAAGGACATGGATTACTGGAAACATGTCGTATGGTCTGATGAGACCAAGATAAACTTATTTGGTTCAGATGGTGTCAAGCGCGTGTGGCGGCAACCAGGTGAGGAGTACAAAGACAAGTGTGTCTTGCCTACAGTCAAGCATGGTGGAGGGATTGTCATGGTCTGAGGCTGCCGGCACTGGGGAGCTACAGTTCATTGAGGGAACCATGAATGTCAACACGTACTGTGACATACTGAAGCAGAGCATGATCCCCTCCCTTCCTAGACTGGGCTGCAGGGCAGTATTCCAACATGATAACCACCCCAAACACACCTCCAAGATGACCACTACCTTGCTAAAGAAGCTGAGGGTAAAGGTGATGGACTGGCCAAGAATGTCTCCAGACCTAAACCCTATTGAGCATCTGTGGGGCACCCTCAAAACAGAAGGTGGAGGAGCGCAAGGTTTCTAACATCCACCAGCTCCATATGTCGCCTTGGAGTATCACTTTAGGATATATAGGTCTTGCCATTTTATCATTACCCTCTCAGATAACCAAAAAATATTCTGGATCAATTCCACGGATTTTCAAGCGTTAACTGTCTATTAGATCAAAGTATTGTGTGGGACAGTCACAGCTCTCCTGTCATTCAAAATACATAGAAGCAGAGCACTAACCTTCCATCAAAGAAGAAGAATTTGCCACGTCCGTTTTTTTCGCCATGCACAAAGTGCCCCTCAAAGCGATCTGTGGAACTGTAACTGACAATGCAGAAACCATGAGGCAGACCATCATCATCCAATTGTCCTACATAGAAATGTACAAGTTAGACAAGTTTCAAGTTCATTCAATTTATCATTTAAAAAGAAAGAATTGCAATTTGTATACTGAAATAAGACATTTTTGTAACTTATTATATTTTTTTTTTTTTTTTTTTACAGGTTTAGAAAAACAAATTTTATATCTTTTCTATTTTATGCATACAGTCCAAGTATTTCATACAAAAGGACAAAAATGATTCCTAACTCACTAGTAGGTATTTGCTTATAGACATTTACTGCAGGTGAATCTTCCTGGTTTATTTTAACTACTTGCCTACTGGGCAATTTCACTTCCTTCCTGCCCAGGCCAATTTTCAGCGTTCAGAGATGTCCCGCCTTGAATGACAATTGCGTGACTATATACTGTATCCATATGAAACTTTCATACATTTTCTAAGTCAGATAGGTGCTTTTTTTGGTGATATTTAATCACCACTTGTTTAATTTTTTTTTTGTTTAGCAAAAAAAGGAGGACAGAAAATCCTCAAAAAACAAAAAATAAAAAAAAACAAAACACACTTTAAACCATGTTTCTGTTATAAAATTTTGCAAATAAAGTATTTTTTTTTCTTTGCTGAAGAGGCTGCACTGATGGGCACTGGTGAGGCTGCAGGGATAAATCAGGGCACTGATGATCAGAGCCCAGATTATCAGTGTAAATGTCCCTTGTCACAGGAAAGCTGGTTATTGGCCTTTCTTTCCACACACTCGGACAGCGCTGAGGGGGGTGGGGTTCTGGGAGAACGTCAAGAGATGTCCTCCCAGAACTGGACAACCACGCTGTAGTCTTTCGGCTAAAGCTCAGTCAGCCAGTGGTTAAATTGCAGAGAATCTTCAACCACCGGTAAATATTTGGTGAGGGTCATTCACTGCTTTATATATGTGCCCCTATGGGTTATCTGAGTGATAAGCAAAGTAGTAATGAGTCCCCAATAAAGGAAGAGTCAAATCATGTGGGTAATTTAACTGTGTGTAATTTCAGCTTGAGCTACTGGGGTGTGTAAACAAGCTTTTATTTTAGCAGGCTGTAAGGAGTTACATAATAATTTGCACAGGAGTAGAAAGCTCCACCTTTTGGCAAAATTGATATAAAATATATAGCTGACAAAAATATAATTTTTTTTATTTTATTTTTTATTTTGCACGTCTGAGCCTATTAAAAAGAAATAGGCAAAAAGCCACGATACCGTCGCTTTATTGTGTACTTCTGCTGAGGTGCCATTTTTAATGGATAAACATCAAATTCTCAGCACAAGTGTGCAAGTTTCAATCAAAGCCTTAATGACAGTTAGCTTTTTGGTTGAACATTCCTGGAAAAATCATTTGTCAGGATGTTTTTTTTTTCCCCCATCACTGGGTCAATTCATTTTGTTTGAAAGCCCTTAAAATGTCATCCAGACCTGCTGTTTGAATGAAATTCCAGGCAGATTAGACAGATTTCACTGTAATATGTACAATTTTATACAAACAAAAACCACATTCACACTTTGAATTTCAGTCAAGAAATATTTTCCATCTTGCTGCTTGGAAATTTCGTATCACTATAGTCAACAGTAAATGTTAACCTGACCTAGAACTGCACAATTCTGGCTAAAATGAGGAGAATCAACTTTTTATTTTTTTTTGCTTAGAATAAAGATAATTTTACTTTTTTTTTTTTTTAATTGAAGTGCATTTTTTCCCCATAAAATTGCGTTTGAAAGGCCGCTGCACAAATACAGTGTGACAAAGTATTGCAACAACTGCATTTTATTCTCTAGGGTCTCTGCTAAATAAATATAAAATAACATACATAAATGGTTGGAGGTTCTCCAAGTAATTTTACAGCAAAAAAATACTGATTTTACTTGTAAGCAACAAGTGTCGGAAAAAGGTTTAGTCTTTTTAGTGGTTAAACTGACCTCATTTACAGACCAAAGTTCATCCCTTTGCTCTGAAAGAACCAAAAGATACTTTGTTTATAGTCATTTCCCAGCGCTGACAACGTTGATAAGCATTTTTTCCTCTAGACAGCTCTGAGCGAGAATGACTCTGCACTTACATGAATTAATTGTGGAGATGCTGGATTAAGAATGTGAGGGGTGGTTGAATTGAGAGAGATTTTCTTTTAACAATTAATCGTGCAGCTCTAAACTTACCCCTCTCTTATTTAATAAATTGAAAATAGGTTCCAAAATCAAAATTTTTGAGTGCAATTTCAATGGTGTGTGTGTGGTAGGCTTACAGTGCCTTGAAAAAGTATTCATACCCCTTGAAATTTCCCACATTTTGCTATGTTACAAGCAAAAACTTAAATGTATTTTATTGGGATTTTATGTGATAGACCAACACAAAGTGGCACATAATTGTGAAGTGAAATGATAAATGGTGTTCCATTTTTTTTTTTTTTTTTTTTACAAATAAAGATCTGAAAAGTGTGCGTCACCTAATTGGTAAATTGAGTCCACCTGTGTGCAATTTAACCGCTTGAGATCCACGCTATAACTGAATGACGGCTACAGCGCGGACCTGCTTTGCCGGGACTATGTCTATTGACGTCGTCCCGTGCACGAGCGGCCTGCGCGCCCCCTGGGGGGCGCATGCGGCGCGCTCTGTGATCAACGAGTCTATGAGACTCGCCTGATCACGGATCGGAGCAAGGGGGTCGATCCCTACCCCTTACCACTTGATCAGCTGTCAGCCAATGACAGCTGATCATGTGACACAACAGCCGGTAATCAGCTATTTTTCCTCCTCGCGCTGACAGAGAGAGGAGGAAAAAAAAAAAAAAAGCCGATCACCGGCAGCCGTGATTGGGACATCAGTCCCGATCACGGCCAGCTTATCAGTGCCCACCTGCCCCCTGCCAGTGCCACCAAAATAATAAAAAAGTGCCCCCCATCAGTGCCCACAGTGCCACCCATCAGTGCCCACAATCTGCCTCAACAACAGTGCTGCACCCCAGTGCCACAAATCCGTGCCCATCAGTGTCATCTACCAGTGCCCATCAGTGCCGCCCACCAGTGCCGCCCCATCAGCACATTTCAATGAAGGAGAAAAATGACCTGTTTGCAAAATGTTATAACAAACTATTAAACAAGATTTTCTTATTTTTTTTATTTTGCATTTTTTGTTTGTTTAGCAAAAAATAAAACTCCCAGCTGTAATTAAATACCACCATAAGAAAGCTCTATTTGTGGGGAAAAAAATGATAAAAATTTCATTTGGGTACAGTGTTGTATGCCCGCGCAATTGTCATTCAAAGTGCATCAGCGCTGAAAGCTGAAAATTGGTCTGGGCAGGAGGGGTGTTTAAGTGCCCAGTAAGCAAGTGGTTAATCTCAGTATAAATACAGCTGTTTTGTGAAGCCCTCAGGCGGCGTACACACGGGCGGACTGTCTGCCGAAACTAAGTTTGTCAAACAGTCCGCTCAAACTTTTGAATGAACGAACTTGCCCACACACGGCACTTTGAGCGGACAAATACGGCAAACTAAGTTCGTCGTACTAAGTCTGCGCAACTTTTGAAATGAACGGACTCGCCCACACACGAGGCAACAGTCCGCTCATTTCAAGCGCCTGTCAAGGTAGGCGGGGCCCGCGACGGAGACGTCGCGGGCTCCGCCGCCTGGAATGAACTTAAAGGTGAACCCCAACAAAAAATCGGCGTGGGGGTCCCCCCAAAGTCCACAACAGACCCTTGTCCGAGCACGCTACCTGGCCGGCCAGGAAAAGGGGGCGAGCGAGCGCGCCCCCCCTCCTGAGCCATACCAGGCCGCGTGCACTCAACATGGGGGGTGCCTTGGGGAAGGGGGGGCCGCGCGGCCCCCCCACCCCAAAGCACCTTGTCCCCATGTTGATGAGGACAAGGGCCTCTTCCCGACAACCCTGGCCGTTGGTTGTCGGGGTCTGCGGGCGGGGGGCTTATCGGAATCCGGGAGCCCCCTTTAATAAGGGGGCCCCCGGATACCGGCCCCCCACCCTATGTGAATGAGTATGGGGTACAATGTACCCCTACCCATTCACCTGTAAAATAAAAGTACCCAAAAAAAACACAACACACGAGATAAAATATTTTATTGCACAGCTCCGGGGGTCTTCCGTCTTCGGGGGTCTTCTCGCCAGACTCCTCCGCTATCTTCTTGTGGCTCTTTTGCTAGCGGAGGAGTCCGGCTTTCTTCCTCCCCGCCGCCGGCCTCTTCTCCCGACTTCGGGGGTCTTGTCCCCCTCTTCGGTTCTTCTGCCGGGCCACCGCGCCTTCTTATAGCTCTTTTAGAGGCAGTGGCCCGGTCTTTTGTCGCCGCCGTCGCCGCCTTCCGTTCTTCTTCTTCTTCTTCTTCTTCTCCTTCTCCAGGAGATGTTGACACGTCGCTCTCTCCGGCCGCAATGCCAGAGTCGCGCTGCGCGGCCACTTATATAGTGACAATGGGGCGGTGTCACATGGAATATGTCACATGGGTTGGTCACATGGTGACCCCGCCCCCTTATGATGTCATAGTCCCCATGTGACATCAACCCATGTGACCAACCCATGTGACATATACCATGTGACACCGCCCCATTGTCACTATATAAGTGGCCGCGCAGCGCGGCTCTGGCATTCCGGCCGGAGAGAGCGACGTGTCAACATCTCCTGGAGAAGAAGAAGAAGAACGGAAGGCGGCGACAGAAGACCGGGCCACCGCCTCTAAAAGAGCTATAAGAAGGCGCGGTGGCCCGGCAGAAGAACCGAAGAGGGGGACAAGACCCCCGAAGTCGGGAGAAGAGGCCGGCGGCGGGGAGGAAGAAAGCCGGACTCCTTCGCTAGCAAAAGAGCTACAAGAAGATAGCGGAGGAGTCCGGCGAGAAGACCCACGAAGACGGAAGACCCCCGGAGCTGTGCAATAAAATATTTTATCTCGTGTGTTGTGTTTTTTTTTGGGTACTTTTATTTTACAGGTGAATGGGTAGGGGTACATTGTACCCCATACTCATTCACATAGGGTGGGGGGCCGGTATCCGGGGGCCCCCTTATTAAAGGGGGCTCCCGGATTCCGATAAGCCCCCCGCCCGCAGACCCCGACAACCAACGGCCAGGGTTGTCGGGAAGAGGCCCTTGTCCTCATCAACATGGGGACAAGGTGCTTTGGAGTGGGGGGGGCCGCGCGGCCCCCCCTTCCCCAAGGCACCCCCCATGTTGAGGGCACGCAGCCTGGTACGGCTCAGGAGGGGGGGCGCGCTCGCCCCCCTTTCCTGGCCGGCCAGGTAGCGTGCTCAGACAAGGGTCTGTTGTGGACTTTGGGGGGACCCCCACGCCGATTTTTTTCGGCGTTGGGGTTCCCCTTTAAGTCCATTCCAGGCGGCGGAGCCCGCGACTTCTCCGTCGCGGGCCCCGCCTACCTGGAGACGCACTCCAAATGAGCAGACTTTTCTCCGGGCGGGAACAGTCCGCTAATTTCGAAAGTACAGCAGACTGGCCCACACACGGGCGGACTGTCCGCTCAAATCAAGTTTCAGCGGACAGTTTTTCTGAATTTCCGAAAAACTTTGTTCGTCAAACTGTCCGCTGAAACTGTCCGCTGAAAGCCCACACACGAGCGGACTGTCCGCTGAAACACTGTTCAGCGGACAAAGTTGAGCGAACAGTCCCCGCGTGTGTACGCGGCCTCAGAGATTTCGTAGAGAACCTTAGTGAACAGACAGCATCATGAAGACCGTGGCACACACCAGATCAGGTCAGGGATAAAACTTGTGAAGAAGTTTAAAGCAGGGTTAGGCTATAAAAAAAAAATCCATGCTTTGAATATCTCATGGAGAACTGTTCAATCCATCATCTGAAAATGGAAAGCGTATGGCACAACTGCAAACCTACCAAGACATGCTGTCCACCTAAACTGACAGGCCAGGCAAGGAGAGAATTCAGAGAAGAAGCCCAAAGGCTCATGATAACTCTGGAGAAGCTGCAGAGATCCACAGCTCAGGTGGGAGAATCTGTTCACAGGACAACTATTAGCCACAAATCTGGCCTTTATGGAAGAGAAGGCATAGATGGTAACAAGAAAGCCATTGTTGAAAGAAAGCCATAAGAAGTCCTGTTTGCAGTTTGTGAGAAGCCATGTGGGAGACACAGCAAACATGTGCAAGAAGGTGCTCTGGCCAGAGGAGACCAAAATTAAACTTTTTGGCCTAAAAGAAAAACGCTGTGTGTGGGAGAAAACTAACACTGCACATCACGCTGACCAGACCATCCCCACCGTGAAACATGGTGGTGGCAGCATCATGTTGCGAGGATGCTTTTCTGCAAATGATTTGAGACTGGGGCAGAGGTTCACTTTCCAGTAGTACAAGGACCCTACACATACAGCCAGAGCTACAATGGAATGGTTTAGATCAAAGCATATTCATGTGTTAGAATGGCCCAGTCAAAGTCCAGATCTAAATCCAATTGAGAATCTTTGGCAAGACTTGAAAATTGCTGTTGACAGATGATCTCCATCCAATCGGACAGAGCTTGAGCTATTTTGCAAGGAAATGGGCAAAAATGTCACTCTCTAGATGTGCAAAGCTGGTAGAGACATCCCCAAAATGACTTTCAGCTGTAATTGCAGCAAAAGGTGGTTCTACAAAAGTATTGAATCATGGGCTGAATACAAAATGCACACAACACTTTTCACATATAAAAACAAAACAAAAAAACAAACACACACACACACTTATTTTCTTTCCACTTCACAATTATATGCCACTTTGTGTTGGTCTACAAACACAAAATCACAATAAAATATATTTACATTTTTGGTTGTAACATGGACAAAATGTGGAAAAAGTCAAGGGGTATGAATATTTTTTCGAGACACTAAGTCCACTGCTATATGAAATCTGCTGTGTGTGTAAATAAAGATGTGCCTATACCTGTAAAGGGAAGATGACCCAAACTATTTAAAGCACCGCAGCTGAACATGTGTATTGAATTAAGTTGCTGTTAAATGTGTACTTAGTCATAGGCAGACAAAAAGTACAAGCCTTTCACCTTCGACAGTGGCCATGCCCTGTTCTATAATAAGAACTTGTCCTAATATACACCAGCAGGTCATATTGGCAGCAATATGAGACAGCAGTGCTCAGAGCACAAGATCTGGCTCTTGTATGCTTAACAACCATTTGACAAATATGGATGTTCGTGTAGCCAGTGTGCTAACCTATCATAGGAAAACTGTGCCGTCTACCAATGGTAGCATACAATAAACCAGATCAGTTATAGTTAAATATCAGGTATAAGGCTGGGTTCACACTGCTGCGGGGGGAGATCCGGATGTGATTCGCACCGCAAATCACATCCGATCTCCGTAGCACTGCGAGTTCAGCCATACAGATAGTATGGCTGAATTCGCAGCGCTCCCGCAGCAAACTCGCACGGGACCCTTTTTTTGGTCCGCAACAGAATCGGATCGCATGGGGGTTCACACCATGCGATCCGATTCCTGTGCGAGTCGGCAGATCGCACTGCGATATGCGGACGGATCTGGGGGTGTCATTAACATAACATTGACACTCCCAGCCGTCCGCATAGGGCAGTGTGAACTGCCGGCGGGAGGTGTGCGATGCGGGAAAACGCCGCGGATTCGCGGCGTTCCCTCATCGCAGCAGTGTGAACCCGGCCTAAGGGGGAAAAAAAAAAAAAAACAAAAAAAAAAATAAAAAAAACGTACAAACATTTTTCCTACGATGGAACCAAAATAGTAAACATGTAGCTCTGAAGCAGTATTCGTTTAAATAGTCACTGCCAGTCAATTGTCTATTTTTAAAACACATGCTCATTTTATTTTATTCATTTTTACATGAAATTAAAACCTAAACCCCCCCCCCCCCCCCAATACAATATATATTTGTTGCACAATATTTCCATAAAAATATTAAAATTTTTTGTAAAAAATAAACTAAAAGTGAATTTTATAATACAAACTCCCCCACAAAACTGCAACAAACTATAGCTAAAAATTGTTTTATGCCGATCCGCAACCCCTGGCGACCCGGGGACCCCCGCTGGACTCCGGAAGGCATTGGGGGCCTCCCTACACCCAGGGCCATAGCGCAGCAGAGCTGCGGACGAAACGGCCGCCATCTTAAGTAGGCCCGAGGGCCCGACACCGGGATGAGTGCTATTTGACTCTATTGTGCTACCCCATAAGCTTCTGGGGGGGGTCGGAACTGTGAAAAGCTGCCACCACCCTGCGGCCCTTTCCCCTACTTCCCCTGTTGGAGCCATCTCCCACCCTCAAAGGCCTGGGTAGCAGGCTGAAGCCTAGTGCCCGCACAGCAGGATTTTAGGGCCCCTTAGCACACCCCACGGGGGCCTCATCAGGGCCTTTCCCTCATGCTAGACGGCCCGGGTCCCTCCGCACGCCATCAGGATTTGCGAGAAGCTACCCATTGTGACTGCCAGGGCTCCATCTGCCTCGGGGGACGGCTGTGGCCTGGGGGGGTCTCCCCCTTTTGTTTTGCACTGCCAATTGCGCATCGCTGTCAGAGTCCCCCACATCAACTACTAATGGCTCTTACAACCCTCACATGCTATGCTTAATTAAATGTGATCGACCCCGAGCCCCGTCCAGCTTCATTGCCACAATTATGCCAACAAAGAAACCTAGACCTCGTTCCACAACTAACAAAGGATCTGCAAAGGGGCCAGCTTTAACCCAATCAGGCTCCGGATCAATACAGCACTTATTTGCCGCAGGGAAATAGACGTCGGACGATCGGGGTAGCCGCGCCAGAACCCCTAAACGCTCCTTCTCCCCTCCCTCTCTGGCCGCCTCTATTCGGGAAGGCTCACCGGCCTCCTCCTACTGCTCCGAACTTATGGAAGACCCCGGGTCCCCAGGGGGCTCCAACATGTCCACCTTAGTCAACAGTCTTAAGAAGGAGATGGCGGGGATGTTCCATGGCCTAGAGAAATCTATAAAAAAGGAGATCACCGGAGTTAGAGCAGACATGGCGCACCTTCTGGATAGGGTAGAGGAAACGGAGCTCAGACAGGACTTGCAGGCCTCCGCTATTACAGAATTGCAAGAGACGGTCACACAATTGGCGTTTGCCCAGAGGGCCTCATCCTACAAGCTTGAAGACCTTGAAAGCCGGAGGAATAATTTGCGAGTGCGGGGTCTCCCGGAAGCCACTGGTGACAATGATCTTGAACCGTCGATCCGGGGCATCCTTAACACGATCCTGGGAAACCCGGTCACTGAGCCGCTGCGGTTTGACCGTGTGCACCGGGCCCTCCGCCCCCGCAATTTCTCCTCGGATCAACCGCGGGACGTCATATGCCGCCTACACTACTTCTCAGACAAAAATGATGTAATGCTCAAAATGCGGAGTACACCTACCATAGACTTTGATGGGGCAAACCCCCTACCCCCCCTCCTTTTGGGGCTGGGGGGAGCGGATGGCATTTACTCTATGAATCCCGACTCGTGGTTTGAGGACGGAATTGCCGCCTGCTCTCCCTCTCCCCTCAGGGATCACGGCAGTTTACTGCGTGACTTACTAATTGTTCCCACTGGTTTAATGTCAGAAATGATTTTCAGACGTCTCAGATTGTTTTCTTTACTTCAATTTCTCCCTCTTCCCTCTGTCTCCTTTTCCCCCCCTATTACTCTCCCCCAGGTGGCTTGCGTGGAAATTTAAGCTGAAGGGTAACACTCTGCTGATGATATGACTTCCATAAAAATTTCCTCATATAATGTGAGGGGCCTCCATGTTGCCGCAAAAAGGCACCAAATTACCCGTGAATTGAAAAAGACTGCATGCTCAATTGCCTTTCTTCAAGAGACGCACTTGACGCATACAACACCGGTCAAGCTGACCTCCCCCCAATTTCCCCAATGGTACTACAGCCTGTCTGATACTAATAAGGCGAAGGGAGTGGCCATAGGGTTCAGCAGCAGTGTTCCCTTCCGCCTTGTTGACATGATAGCGGACGATCACGGTCGGTATCTTTTTTTGAAGGGATATCTGGGCAACACGCGCTGCACTTTGGCTAACGTGTATTGCCCTAACCGGCATCAACCTGCCTTCCTCTCCCAGATCCTCTCTAAATTAGCCCACTTCGCTGTTGGTATAACTATCCTAGCGGGTGATATCAATCTACCTCTTGATCCCATTATGGACACCTCCCAGGGCCGATCCCACATTCCATTTAAAAGACTGTCCGCACTTAAACGCAAGCTCATCGAGCTACAATTGATCGATGTCTGGCGCATACTTCACCCCAAAGACAGGGATTACTCCCACTTTTCTAAAACGCATTGATAATATCTTTTTAGATCACCATCATCTCCACCTTCTGCAGTCCGCTCATATAGATACAGCTACTATTTCTGATCATGCGCCTGTATCGATGTGCATGGCCATGCCCTCCTTAGTACAACGCTCCAATAATTGGAAGCTCAACGACTCCCTCCTCTCTACCGAGGTTGAAGTGGCTGAGTTAGCCTCACATATGAAACAGTATTTCATCGAAAATACTTCCCGAGTCCTCCCCCTCTGTTGTATGGGAAGCTCACAAGGCTACCATGTGGGGACGACTCATTGAACTGGGAGCTAGAAAGAAGAGGGAGCA
The DNA here is from genome assembly GCF_037356315.1 of Lithobates pipiens. Lineage (NCBI taxonomy): Eukaryota > Metazoa > Chordata > Amphibia > Anura > Ranidae > Lithobates > Lithobates pipiens. The sequence continues at coordinate 322,797,751 of NW_027507718.1, forward strand.
TGGCCGGCAGATCGAACAGGTCATCGGACAAATTGCAGAATTAGACAAGCAGCATAAACTTACCTTACACGTGGCCCATTTAAAAGCTCTTACTCTGAAGAGGGAAGAATTAAAAACCCTCCTTGATCTGGACACTGCCAGGAAATTCCGACGCTTCGTTCAGTCGTTGTATGAATGGGGAAATAAATCCGGCAGACAACTGGCGAGATCCCTCAAGGCGAAACAAACCAGGTCATTCATCCCCAAAATAAAACTCCCCAATGGCAATTTAGTACACGCCACTCCCCACATTGCTGCGGCTTTTAGCGATTATTATGCGGATTTGTATAATGTACAGAACGAAATGGCCTCGCTGACACTGGGGGAAAAACGCAATCGCATACAGGCATACTTACGAGAGGCCAATTTGCCCACGTTATCCACGTCCGCACTTCAGGCCCTAGAAGAGGACCTTACTGTGGAAGAATTCCAGGCAGCCTTGAAGTCATCCCCAACAGGAAAGGCCCTCGGCCCCGACGGATATACTGTCTGCTATTACAGCACGTTTAGCGACATTTTACTCCCTCACCTCACGGCTTACGCCAACTCTATCTCTCGCAATTCATGTTTGCGCCCAGAATCTCTTGCGGCCCACATAACAGTTCTACCTAAACCAGGTAAGGACCCCACAATGTGGAGTAGTTATACGCCAATTTCCCTACTTAATGTTGATGTCAAGTTATACTCCAAGGTCCTGGCTAATCGGCTACTTCCCTTAATACCTGGTTGGGTTTCTAAAGACCAGACTGGCTTCATACCTGTTAGGGAAGCCAGGGATAACTCCCTCGGGACCATATCCCTGATTCAATACGTTCGTCGGTGCTCCCAGCCCACCCTACTTGTTTCTACGGATGCCGAAAAGGCGTTTGATCGGGTGGACTGGGACTACCTCAAAACGACTTTGCATCACCTAGGTCTTGGCCCTAAAATGTTCTACCGGATAACCTCACTTTACTCCACTCCCACAGCCCGTGTCCGCATAAATGGCTCTCTGAGTGAATCATTCTCGCTGTACAATGGGACCAGACAGGGCTGTCCTCTATCCCCGCTCCTATTTGCTCTTACCCTCGAACCCTTCCTGTCCACCATTAGGCATAATATTGATATCCACGGTGTTCAGATAGGGCCAGCGACCCATAAATATGCAGCATATGCTGATGATATCTTATTTTTTGTTCAACAGCCTCGTGTCTCCCTGCCTAATCTGATGTCGGCCCTCTCTACCTACCAAAAACTCTCCAATTTTAAAATAAATTTTTCTAAATCGGAAATTCTAAATATTAACCTCCCCAGACGGGAAACAGATCTAATCCGGCCCCTCTTCCCTTTTAAATGGGTTCAGCGTAGTATGAAATACCTCAGTATTTACCTTACACCAAATATTCACTCCCTCTTCCGATATAACTACCTCCCACTACTAAACAATCTCAGGGAAGACTTGAGAAAATGGAAGAATCTTTCACATTCCTGGCTGGGGAGGGTTAACGTAATTAAAATGAACGTATTACCCAGAGTCTTATTCCTATTCCAAATGATTCCCCTGGGGGTACCCATAGGTTTTTTTGCAATTTTACAGACCATGATCTCCCGCTATGTCTGGAGGAACAGTCATCCCAGAGTGTCTAGGGACGTCTTATATCGTGCCAAAGATGCTGGGGGCCTGGCACTTCCAAACTTTAGGATGTATTACTATGCAGTCGTACTCTCCAGGGTGGCAGACTGGAAGTACGCTGCTAACACCAAGCTGTGGGTGGCCACAGAGCACTTTTTGTGTGGGGCAGACCTCACGGTTGCACCATGGATCCCTCGAATACACAGACACCTTGGCACTGAAACCTCTTCCCTTACTTCCTCCACCCTGGCTATATGGGACAACCTTCACAGACAGTGCTCCTGGTCTTACAACTCCCCATTAATGCCCCTTCTTCACCATCAGTACTTTCTACCGGGTCTGCTAGACCCAGGCTTCCGTGCCTGGTCCTCGGATGGGCACCTGATGATACACCAGGTCCTCCGGAGCTCTACCATTAAGTCTTTGTCGGACATACTTGGTGCTAAACCAGCTACATTCCTTGACAGGTGGCGATATGATCAGTTATGGTGCTTCCTGAGGGCCTTGCCCCAACCACTGAGAGGTTCCGAGACTTTGAATGAAATTGAGGTAGTGTTCTACCCCAAAGACCCTCCCTTACGCTGCATTTCATTGTTCTATAAGGCCCTCATCAGACTCCTTCACAACTCATTCCCGCCCTATCTGGCCAAATGGGAGGAAGATTTAAGTACCAGCCTCACAGACCTACAAAAAAGGAAGGTACTACAACTATGTCATGTCTCATCCATTGCTACTCAAATGGCCAAAGTTAATTATAAAATTGCTCACCTGATATCACTACACCCCTGCGAAATTACACCAGATGTTCCCTGAAAATTCCCCGTTGTGCTGGAGGAACTGTGGATTTATGGCCACTCATGCACACATCTGTCATGCCCCCTTATTCAGCCGTTTTGGTCTAGTGTCATCCGGATTATACAACGTATCTCTGGCATCCTCCTCCCTAATGAACCCTGGACCATTCTCTTCCATGCTACTACAGATCCGGTGGGCCAGTACAAACGCTCCATCATCCCCCACCTGCTGAACACAGCTAAGGCACTTATTCCTGCCCACTGGGGTCAACCCAAGATCCCGTCACTGAAAACCTGGATGCATAAAATAGTGGCAGTTCACCTCATGGAGGACTTTACTCATACTAATAAGAATACCTCTCAAAAAACCCTCTCGACTTGGTCTTGTTGGAGGGAATTTACCTCAACTACATTCTACAAAGCTATCTTAAAGCAAACCCACTGAGCCGTGTATGCTGAATGTTATCACGCAGGCCACCTTTCCCCCCATCCTTCCCTTCCCCTCCCTGACTCTTTTCTGTTCTCCCCCCCCCCCCCTTTTCTTTACACTCTCTTTCCTTTATCTGTTCTTTAATTACACTTCTCAGTTTCTATGATAGACAACATGATGCCCGGTCCTTTTAATCGGTGCTGCGCACTTTGCTCATACCTTCCAGAATGTTTGTTCCATTGGCACTTCCGTTATTATTGTTTTACTGTATTGGTTCCAAGATGCTCTGGTGCTAATTGATCATCCTGCCCCCTGGTTTGTGGGATTGGGCGTTGTATGTTTGTGAATTCTACAGTACATGTTTGTTGTTTATCTCCAATAAACATTTATTAAACAAAAAAAAATAAAAAATTGTTTTATTTTTAGCGGCGCTATTCGGCCTCTAGCGGGGCAGTTTTAATCCCTCGCTAGCGGCCGAAAAAGGGGTTAAATCCGCCTGTAAAACGCAGCTGGAGCAGTGTTTTGCCAGTGTTATCGCAGCACTGCCCCATTGATTTCAATGGGGAGGAGTGGTGAGTTCACTGCGCCAAAGAAGCTGCCGGCAAGACTTTCTGATGCCCTGCCAGCGCACGGCTTTCACACTGGAGTGAATGGAGAGAAATGTAAAAAATGCTCAAAATCTGCCGCTAGGAGCATTTTTTTTAAGCTTCTGTGCATGGAGCCCAATACAGGAGATGCAGTAATGGCCAGATCACCAGATCAAAAAACAGAGGAAAAAAAACAAATGCAGCCGCCACATCTAATGATTGTTAAACTGCAATATAATACATTTTTAATTTGTGGTTTAATACAGCTTTAACCACTTCACACAAATCACGTACATCAGTACTTTGATGCTAAATACCATTGTTATGGCAGCAGCTAGCTGCCATAACCCCGGTATTTTCAGGAACAGCGTGCGTATCTTTAAGATAAAAAAGTGGTCTCCGTGGATTAGTCGCAAGATCACTTTTAATCAGTGGCAGGACAGGCAGCCACTCTACGGTCGTTCCCACTGCTTACCGGAGCCGTTGGTAGCGGTGGAGACCATCACGTCCTGCCGCCTCACTGCCTGGATGCCGAGAGAGGGGAAGATGGCCCCCGCTCAGCTCCATAGCATTGCAGGGTGGAAACCACGTCAAACGTCACTTCTGCCCAATGCTCCTAAAAAGGAGAAAATTTTATTTTATTTTTCTCAAGTGACTTTTTTTTTTATTGCATTGTAGTGTAAGTATGACATCTGAGGTAGTTTTGACCCCAGATCTCATATTCACACCCTTCCTGACCAGAGCACTTTTTGCGATACGGCACTGCGTCGCTTTAACCGATTGCGTGGAGGTGATGACCTTTTTCACCCACAAATAGAGCTTATAAAACAAAAAATTTGCTTCAATAAAAAAAAAAAAAAATGTATATTATAATGTGTGTGTGTGTGTGTGTGTGTGTGTGTGTGTATGTGTGTGTGTATGTGTGTGTGTATTGATTGGTTTGCGCAAAAGTTATAGCGTCTACAAAATAGAGGATAGATTTATGGCATTTTTAGTATACATTTGTTATTAGTAATGGCGCGATCTGCGATTTTTATCGTGACTGCGACATTATGGAGGACACTTGACACTATTTTGGGACCATTGTCCTTTATACAGCGATCAGTGCTATAAAAATGCACTGATTACTATGTAAATGACACTGGCAGGGAAGGGGTTAAACACTAGGGGGAGATCAAGGGGTTAAGTGTGTCCTAAGGAATGATTCTAACTGGGGGGGGGGGGGGGGGGAGATTGCCTTGCTAGAACATGACAGGGAGCAGTAGATCTCTGTCATGTTGCTTGTTCCTTGTTTTCTGCAGCGCCATGACACGATCACAGGTATGTACGCGGCGGGCGAGTGCCCACAATGCCGAGATTTAAAGAGGATGTACATTTGCCCAGCTGTGCCATCATATATATTTATATCGTTATGCGCTGGTCGCCATGTGGTTAAGAGGTCCTCTCATGCTTTTTTTCTATTACAAGGGATTTGTACATTTTTTGTAATAAGAATAAAAGTGACTCAAAATATTTTTTAACAAGACAGTGTCAAAATAAATTTTTTTTTTTTAAAGTGCCCTGTCGAGTTCGTGCGCAGAAGCGAACACATACGTGAGTAGTACCCACATTTGAAAATTGTGTTCAAACCACACGTGAGGTATCACCGCAATTGTTAGAGCGAGAGCAATAATAATTTTAGCCCTAGACCTCCTCTGTAGCTCAAAACTGGTAACCTGTAGAAGCTCTTAAATGTCGCCTTTGGAGATTTTTTTAAAAAGTATTTTTTATTGAAATTTTCAAGAATAAGTACAAAAATAGTAGTTGAATAGCAAAATAGTATAGAAAGAAAAGTAGACATTTCAGTCGCTTCACGCGAGTGTATAACTCAAACAATGGAATCATACATCTACTATTGATTACATACGTATGTTCTACAATGAAACAGAACATTTACATAAGATCCATTACGTCAGTCATAAATCAAGGTAAGCATTAGCAAAGCCAAAAACTATATCAATCTCAGTTAATTTAAACATTTTCAGAAACGTCAATCTGAAACAAATGGGAATACTCTCTTTACAGACTAAGGCCTGAGCGCTACTGATGCATTTAACTTAGGTAATTTTACCATATCTATCCCAAAGGGCCCACTGGTCAAGGGCCTTCCTGTAGTTGCCCTCCCTCCACGCCATTGTTTTTTCATATGCGCATGAGTCTGTGACCAATTGTAAAACCTCTCTGATCATTGGGGGGGATGATGATTTCCAATGACGGGCTATGACTAACCGTGCAGCACATAATATATGCAAAACTATAAATCGACAACTACCTGGATAAATGTCTAGACCAACACTCAGAAGAGCTTGTGCAGCGGTCAGCTTGTTTAGTATACCTGTTACACCAGCTATCAGGTTTGAAATTACCGCCCAGAAACTTCTTAAAGATAAACAAGACCATACCATATGTTCCAGGTTACCTACTAATCCACACCCTCTCCAACAGAGATTGTTCTGTTTTTTGTCGAATTTTGCAATTATATACGGAGTCTTGTACCATCTGAGCAATAACTTTTGCGTGGTTTCTTTATAATTTGCGCACTTTGTAAGTTTATTGTTGTATCTTATGGCTTGAAGCCATTGTTCTCTCGAGATGTTTATTTTCAAATCTGACTCCCATTGTTGATATTGTCTAGGAATTTCTAAGAGTTTTTTGCTATTGAGCAGGGTATAAAAGCATGAGATACCTTTTTTCCTAAGGGGACCAGTTGCCCAAAATTTGTGTATTTCCCAAGGAATACTAGTTACAGCGGAGGAAGATGTTCTCAGAGCAGATGATATTCTGGCAAATGTCAAAAACTCTGCGGACGGTAAAAAATATTCAGCTTGTAGTTGAGTAAAAGATTTCAGTGATTGCTTGTCATAAAGATCTGCTACCGAAGAAATCCCTGCCTTTTCCCAATTGTGGAGATTCAAGTCTGTCATATTTAAAAGCAAAGAACTGATATGGAACTGTGGTGGAACATGTTTGACATAGGGATTTTTGACTTTCAGGAAGTAGACCCATGCATTATGGGTAGTCTGAATCAAGGGGTGACTAACACAGTTAGATAGGTGTGAAATTGTTGTGGACCCCAAGAGATTGTGTATTGACCCCTTCTGTACATACGTTCGCTCAGCTCTGCACCAGTGCATTGGGTCCGAAGAGTCATACCATGCCGCGGCTTGTAAAAGTATAGCCGCCACATGATAATCCTTTAATAATGGGACTCCCATACCCCCTGCCTCCCTATGCTTTGTAAGTAACTTACGATGACATCTAGCCTTTTTACCGTCCCATAAGAATTGAGATAGAGCAGTTTGCATTTTAGAATAGAATGAGGCTGGCACTAGGATAGGGAGTGTTCTAAAGTAATATAATAATTTAGGAAGTAAAATCATCTTATATGTCGCTAACCTTCCTGACCACGATAGATAGAAGCGTTTTAGTTTCTCCATTTCTTGCGTAAATTCCGCAATTAATGGTTCAAAATTGGCAAGGTAAAGTTGGGAAATATGTTTTGTAATGGAAATACCCAGATAAGGAAAGGATTTCTCCACCCATGTGAATGGCAAGGAGTTTTTCAATGCGAGTTCCAACTCCGGGGGCAAGGCTAAACCCAAAATATTGGATTTAGATTCGTTTACTTTGTAATAGGAAATCGCATGAAACTGAGAAAGAATGTCTTGAATGTGCGTGAGTGACTGAATAGGATTGGATAGTGAGAGTATAATATCGTCCGCAAATAATGTGATAGTATGTTCTTCCCCTCCTATATTTATACCGCTAATCTGTGGATGTTGTCTAATTGCTTCCGCTAACGGTTCCATCATGAGCACAAAGACTAAAGGCGACAAGGGGCAACCTTGGCGCGTGCCGTTAGTTAAAGAAAATGATTCAGAAAAAACACCCTCTGTGTACACCATGGCTGACGGATTTGAGTATAGTGCCGTGATAGCAGATTTGATTAGCCCCTTGACACCAAATTTATCTAGTACATTCGACATATACCCCCAGTGGATCCTGTCAAATGCCTTTTCAGCATCTAATGACAGGAGAACAGAGGGTTGACTGGCAACGTTTGCATTATGTATAATATTAAGAATGCGTCTCGTAGCATCTGTGGATTGTCTGCCTTCTATAAATCCCACCTGATCCTGTTTGATAAGATGAGGGAGAACCTTTGCCATTCTATTCGCGACAAGTTTTGCATACAGCTTAACATCCGTATTTAATAGTGATATGGGTCTAAAATTTTGGGCACAGTTTGGTTCCTTTCCTGGTTTCGGTAAAGTAATAATTGTTGCTTGCAACATTTCTTCAGGAAAGGAGGCTAAGGAGGCAGCGTCCTGGAAGACCCTCAGAAGGTATGGGACCAATGAGTCTTTGAATTGTTTGTAATATTCGGGGGAATAACCATCTGGACCTGGCGATTTTCCGTTGGGAAGTTTAGCTATAGCGTCTTTAATCTCAAGCTCAGTAAATGGGGAATTTAGCATGTCCAAATCCTCAGGCTGAACCACCGGGAGTATGATATCCGCTAAGAAAGAGTCAATTGAGGTCAAAGACGGTTGAACAACACTAGGGTCTCTTCCAATGTTATATAGGGCCTCGTAGTAATCTTTAAAAGTGTCAGCTATTTCTTTAGGGTTAATGTATTTAATCTTGGTCTTATGATGAGTTAAAAAAGGGATTTTTTGTTTAACAATTTTATCTTTCAATTGGTTAGCTAACAATTTGCCTGCTTTGTTGCCGTGCATGTAAAAATTCGCTTTAAGTTTATGTAAATTTCTGGTATGTTGGGAAATTAGTAGGTTTCTGAGCTCCTCTCTCGCTTTATAAAGCTTGGAGCTGGTGTCCGCCGAAGGCGACAGCTTGTTTAGAGAGTCTAAACGTTTAATTTCGTTCAGCAATTCCTCCAGACTATGCCTCCTTTTCCTCCGCAGATCTGCACTATGTTTCAACAGGATTCCCCGCATAAATGCCTTGTGGGATAACCACAGGGTAGATGGATTCACGTCAGGTTTATCATTAAAGTGAAAAAACTCCTTGATGGAGTTATTCAAGTCCGATGCAAGCGCCGGGTCCGCAAACAGTAGGGTGTCATTACGCCATCTGTTTGCTCTAGTAGTAAACTGTTGAGTGCCCACTGTCACAGATACCGGCGCGTGATCGGACCAGGAGATTTGACCTATGTCTGAGTATGATATTTTTTGCAATAGGAACTTGTCCACTAAAAAAGTGTCTATTCTGGAGTATGACAGATGTACTTTCGAATAAAAGGAAAAATCTCTTTCATTTGAATGCTGACATCTCCAGACATCGAACAGGTCATTTTTACACAGAAAGTCGTTTAAGGAAGATCTAACCGCCCCTCCGCCCCCAGATCTAGAAACATCCATCTGGGGGTCGGCAACGACGTTCAGATCCCCACATAGTATCAGATGACCATACAGATGAAGTTTCACCCTCTTCCACAGTTTGTGCAAAAAAACTAACTGGTGGCTGTTAGGTGCATATGCATTAACGATAGTATAGGCAACTCCCCCTATTTCACACAGTAAAATAATATACCTGCCCTCTTCATCACTGTAATGAGCTTTGTATTTAAATTCTACTGACTGTTTGATTAGTATAGCTACACCTTTTGTTTTTGATTTGGCACAGGCTAGGCAAATGATCATGTACATATGTGTGCAGGTGATCACGTACATATGTGTGCAGATAATCATTGGGACATGTGATTTTAGTGGGACATATGTGGGGGACATGTGTTTTTATTATTTGGGGACATGTATGTTTTGGGGACATGTGTGTTTTGGGGACATGTGTGGGGACTGTGTGGTGTGTTGTGTGTTTACACTACACTGATGATCAGTGAGTAAAAAGCTGTAAAAAGCAGCCCATACTCACTGATCATCAGCCGGCTGCAGTGTTCTGCTCTCCTCTCCTCAGCGGTGACTTCCGTGTGAGGAGAGGAGAGCCGATTGCCTAGCAACCGGCTGTTTGTTTACATCACATGACGGCCGTGATTGGACACGGCCGTCATGTGATCAGGAGGGCCAATCACAGAGCCCTCCTGCCGATCTGAGATGTGCCGTGTCCGGGTGACACGAGCACATCGGGATCGCGCCGCTGCGCGAGCGCGCGCGTGATCCCGCTACTCCTGAAGGACGTTCCTGAACGGCCTATCAGGAGTAGACGGCTCCCACCCGGCCGTATATATGCATTGGCCGGGTGGGAAGTGGTTAAAGGGGCTAACTTTACTGTTTTTTAATAAAAAAATAAGACAATAGGATTTTTTCTACTCACCCTAAAATCCTTTTCTCTGTAGTTCACCGATTGACACAGCTCCTTTACTTAAACCATCGGGTTGTTCTGCTGTGTCCTCCTGAAGGTGGCGTAACATGTTAACATGTACAACAAAACCAGAACTTTCTAATTCTGCCCAAGGGGTGGTCCCTTAGGTAACGACCCCCCACCCTGCATACTGCAGCCTCAGTATGTCAACAAGCAGTAGAACGTAAAAAATAGGGAGGGGAGGGTGCCTAGTACTCCTAGTAAAATCTTCTTTTATGTTCACTGACTGACACAGCTCCTTTACTTAGGCCATCGGGACTTCCCCAAGCAGTGCCAAAACGAGGGGTGGGAAACAGCATATTAAAAAAAAAATAAAAAAAAAAAATAAAAACACCCCTTCACCCACAAAAGGCATGTGGGAAACAGCATAAAGCTTCACCCACAAAAAACAAACAGAGTGCTCCTAATCAGGGAGTCACCACCTTATCTATCTAAACATCTCAGAACTTGCGGTAACAATGCAACAGTGCATTTACTTAAAAAGTAACTGTTTCTTGTCAAAAAAACTGAGAAAAAAAAAATGTCGGAAGGCCCAAGACGTTTCAATTGCCCTGGTGGAATGGGCCGTGACCGGAAAGGGGGGGGGGCACCTGCCCCTTCAAGGCGTAGGCCTGTACTACAATTTGTCTGATCCACCTGGAAATGGTGGCAGACGAGACCGCCATGCCTTTTTTTTACGACCAGCCACCGAAACAAAGTCTGACTTCCGGAGCCGTAGCAGACAAATACACCCTCAGAGCCTGGACCACGTCCAAGAAATTGAGGGCCACTTCCTTCGGATGTGTCTGTTTAGGACACAGATGGTAAAACAATGTCTTCATTGATGTGAAACGTCGAAACCACCTTCGGCAGAAAAGGTTGCGGACGCAACACCACTTTATCCTTGTGGATAACCAGGTAGGGTGACTTGCAAGACAAGGCCGCCAGTTCCAAAAGCCTCCTGGTCGCTATAATGGCCATAGAAAGACCACTTTCTGGGAAATAGTCAACAGAGGAATCTCTCCGTTATTCTCAAACGGTGGTTTCTGAAGCGCCGATAACACCAGGTTCAGATCCCACGGGGTTAGCAGTGGACGCACTGGAGGAACTACATGTCAGCCCCCTGAACAAAAGTGTGCACTAAAGAGCGCGATGCCAGGGGTCGTCAAAAAATAAAAAATAAAAAAGACAGCCAATTCCTCGCTGTAGAAACAGCAGGATCCTGTATATAGAATAGGAGCGCGGATGTCATCCTTTCTCCTCACACATGGAGATATAGGCCTTCCAGGTACGATGATATATATCTTCCGAGAAGAAGATTTCCATGCTCTCAACATAGTTGGAATCACCGAGTCAGATAGGCCCCGGTTCCTTAGTACCTGGCTCTCAACAGGCATGCCGTTAAAACCAGCGATGGTATGATGACCCTCAGATGATGTCAATACGACGAAACGCGTCAGGGTGGTAGCACACGTTTGCAGCATAGAGGAACTGACAGGAGGGAGGAAGAGACGCACAGCTTTAACCGTGAGCTACTAAGTGGTGACGGCCATTAGCGGCTGATGCTATTACTTCCCCCGAGACTGTGGTTAAGAACTATGCACGCTGAATGAATCAATGCCTTAAAGAATTAATTTTGTGTGAGTGCAACATTTTTACTTAAATAAATCGTGTTTTTATAAGACAGTATCACGCTATGTTTGTTTTCCCGTAATTGCTTATTTCGGAGATCTTGAATCACCCGACACTTATGCAGTGGATGAGATCCAGCCGATGAGTAACATCTGAGAGCCCGTGTAACCAAGCACATCCGATCGTGTATTACCTGGCGCTTATGAAGCTGATGAGATCGAACCGATGAGGAGTAATATCTGAGAGCCTATGTAACCAGGCATATCTGGTAAGAATATTACTAAGGGGGGTCACCTCATCCTTGAGATTGTACCCCAGTAAATTCAGGATCACTGCATTGTACTAGTGGAAGTATAATCATGTTAAGGAAGGATTGCATCGTACACTCCTTGTGATTTGTACCAGGACACTTTGTTTCAGTTTTGCCTTTTAATTCTATTGTCTGTTGATGGACTGAAATAGATATCTCGTTTCAACTTTTTTCCTGAAACTATCCCAATCACTCAGCCTAATTTGGATATATGGACAGTGTTCATGGACAATACTTAGTGTGTATGACTGCATTTGGGAAGATATAAATGTTTTTTCCATAGTTCGTATTAGCACAAATCACACATAATTTTTTCTTTTTTTATGAAGTAGTATGCGCTGTTTTTTCTACGGGTGAATTGATTGATCCATTCACCTCGCAGATTTTTGTTTGATGGTAAAGCAGGATGGAGAATCGGACCTTGAGACAGAAGGTCCTCTCGTAACGAGAGTCACCAGGGGGCATCGGCCACCAGGCACACTAGGTCTGCTAGGACGCTGAGGCCAATCTGGGGCAAATCAGAATAACTGGAATCCCCTCGGTCTCCACTCTGCAAAGCAGACGTGGTAGCAGAGGAAAGGCATAGATCAGCTGGTACTGACCCCATGGAGCTACCAGCGCGTCTAACACGTCTGCTCAAGGATCTCTTGACCTGGACATGAATCTCGGCACCTTCCGATTGAGACGGGAGGACAGAAGATCCACATCTAGTGTGCCCTAACGTAAGCACAGCAGCCTGAACACCTCCGGATGCAGCGCCCATTCTCCTGGGTCCAGCATATGGCGTCTTAGGTAGCCCGCCTGCCAGTTCTCCACTCCTGGGATGTAAATGGCCGATAGGGCCGGTACATGTCGCTCTGCCCAATAAAGGATGTGAGTGACCTCCCATGCGGCGGCCGAGCTTCTTGTTCCTCCTTTATTATTGACATATGCCACCTCCGTGGCGTTGTCTGACTGGAGGCCCTCAAAGTCTCATTGACCATGTAGAAAGGCATAGCCCGATCGCTCGTAGCTCGAGCATATTGATCAGCATCTTGGATTCCTCCTCTGACCAGAGGCCCTGGGTCGACTGTACTCCACCCCAGCCGGTTAGGCTGGCATCCGTTGTGATCACTGTCCAATTCAGAGGTAGGAACGACTTCCCAGACCAAAGTGCCGGGGATCTCAGCCACCAGAGCAGGGAGTCCCTGACTGACTGGCTCACCTGAATCTGCCGATCCAGGGATAACAGAGATTTGTCCTATTTCGTCAAAATCTCTTTCTGCAAGACTGTGTGTACCTGGGCATATGGTACTGCCTCGAAGGAGGCCACCGTGAGCCCCAAGATTTGCATGCAGAAGCGTAGCGACGACCACCTGCGGTTCATCAACAGTTTTACCGTGGCTCTGGGAGTCTGCAGCTTGTCTGAAGGGAGAAACACTCTCGCTTCCATGGAGTCCAGGAACAAGCCTAGGTACTCCAAGTGCTGAGTCGGTATGATCACCGACTGTTTTAGGTTCAACAGCCACCCAAAATGCCTGCAGTGTCTGTGCGGTGATCGCCACAGCCTCCTCTAATTCTGAGGTGGAAAATGCTCTCAGGAAATAGTCTAGGTAACCTACAATCGCGATCCCGTGTTGTCGCAGCAACGCCAAAACTGGAGCCAATACCTTGGTAAAGACTCGGGGGGCCAATGCCAAGCCAAAAGGGAGAGCCACAAACTGGTAGTGGGCTTCCCCAACTGCAAATCGCAGAAACTTCTGATGCCGAAGGCATATGGGTATGTGCAGGTACGCATCCTGGATGTCCAAAGACAGGGAGTCCCCTTGATGGAGTGCAGCAACTACTAAGCAGACTGATTCCATTCTGAACCCCTGTACTTTTACAAAGTAATTGAGGGCCTTTAGGTCCAAGATTGGACATACCCCTGGAATCTTTCTGGCTTTCGGGTACTATCACCCCGCGACTCAGCAGGTCACTTACTGCCCCCATTAGCGCCTCCCGGTGAGCCGGGAGTAAGGGTATACTGGAGGTGAAGAATCTGTTTGGTGGCCAAGAGAGAAACTATCTTGTAGCCAGAGGAAAGCAGATCGCAGACCCATTTGTCAGACAGCCGAGAGGCCCACCAAGCTGCAAACTCCCAAAGGTGACCCCCCACCTGTGTTGCGTGTGGGGGCAAGCCTTCATGCAGTAGCACTTTTGCTCACAGGCTTGCGGTTCCAGGGACGCTTCTGTGCTTCAGAGGTCATCCTGTCGGGCTGGGGGCGCTTAGCCGAAGCCCCAGGCGGACGAAAAAGCAGTTTGTGAGCGGAAAATGAGGGCCCTTGCATACGGCGTAGCTCCTTAGCCTTCCTGGCCTGTGGGAGTAAGGTACTCTTACCACCTGTGGCATTTTTAATAATGTCATCCAATTAGACTCCAAAGAGCCACCAAGGAAGGGTAGATCCGTCAAGGCTTTTTTGGATGCCTGGTCAGCGCCTCAGCTGACAATGATGCCCTGGATAACAGCGGAAGGGTATGCAGGGCTGTGTCACAAACGTACTTAAGGCCTTGCACCAACTGGTCTGCTAGTTCCACGCAGACAGGGGAAGCCTGTTGCTCCCCCAATTCACGGTGCAAAAGTTTTGCCCACTCAGTAAGTGTCTGTGACACAAGTGCAGATGCCAGTACTGGTTGCATTGCTGACCCCACCACCATAAACAAGGAACGGGCAACTGCCTCGGCCTTCCTGTCCGTGGGGTCCTTAAAAGCAGGAGCCTCCTCTACCGGGATCGTGGTTACTTTGTTTAACCTTGATAATGGGGGGTCCACGACCGGAGGGGCCGACCATTTTTTGAGAAGGCTCTCCTCAAAAGGGGTAACGCACCGCCATGTATTTGGGGACCGAATGTACGTTGTGGTCGACCTCATTCCTTGTATAATGCAAAATAAGTCAGATACGGAAGCACCTTTGGTGTACGGGCTGGCTTACGGGACCCATAAGGGACCAATATATCAGCAGCGGGATCTGCTGTATAAAGAATTTTCAGGGTATCACACACAGCTGTGATAAGTGCTCCAACAAGCTCTGTCACGCGCAGACCCGGACGGGGACTCACCCTCACTGTCCAATCGGCCCTGCTCAGCGTCATCTGAAACAGAGCAAGGGTCACCAGCCTTAGTGGGACCCGAGTCTGCGTCAGAGCTATGGCCCCGCAGAATGGGGGGGGGAGGGATTTGGCCGCTTTTTAGCACCTTTGCGCCCACGCACCGCCTCCATCTTGGCAAAGACCGTATTGAGGACCGCCGACAAAGCGTCCAGAGGCACTACACTGTCTGCAGGCGAACTGGTTGCAATTGCCTGGATTTTGGGGGAAGAAACAACAGCTTCTGAAGCCATGCTGACCCTACCCTGTCTGCCACCTGTTGGGGATTTAAGACAGTGATGGTCCCACCCTCCTTACTGCTGCAGGCTAAGGGGCCCCCACCGCAGGACTCACCACCCTGACCGAGTTCTGCTCCATCCAGCTAGGTGTGCCTGTGTCCTGTGCCAGCTCCCAGATGCCTGTGAGAGAAAACCGAGCTGTGCTGAGCTCCAGAGGACAGCACTGAGCATGAAAAACTTGTTTAGGCTTCAACAAAATGGTCGCCGAGCGTCCAGTATAAGGGACATAATCACAGGGAAAATGGCCGCCGGACTACAAAAAATAAAAATAAAAAAAAGAAGAAGGAGAGTTTGACCATGCTTCTCCCTAGTCAGATCGGCAGACACAGACCTCCAGGGGAGAGACATTACAGACATCCATGGCGCAGCCCCCACCCAAGGTGAGAGCCCCCCCAGGGAATGCCCAGCTGCTCAGCCCCACCGAGGCAGGAAGAGCTGTACTTACCAGTTCTAAGGAGCTGGGGAACATTCCATCATAGACCCACTCTCCGATCAGTATGGGGTGGCTGCTGGCCTGGCACACTGACGCAGACATCAGTAGCCCGGTCACATGTGCGCCCTGAAGCATTAAGCTCACCGACCGCCCCTGGAGCCTGGGGGGCATGTCATGGCTGACCCAGCATGGAGCTCTGGTCTGCACACGCTCGCTGGCCAGGCTGGGGAGACTACAAGGATAAATGTATCCAACCTGTCACCCAGCCGGCTGTTGATAGCAGATCACAGGATCCAAATTTTGCGCAAAAAGCAAACTTCTGCAGAAAAATAATCCAGGGGCCGATGGGCCCTTCTCCTTCACTAGGCATATACATATATCAAAAAAAAAATAATAAAATTATAATATATATATATATATATATATATATATATATATATATATATATATATATATATATATATATATATATAAAAATTTATTCCCCCCTCCCTCCCTCTTACATATACTCTTTCAAGTTCGAGGTACATAGCTCCTCCCATCTTTTCCAATATTTTGAGATCCGATTTTCTATATAAGTTCTGATTTTGTTGTACATGTTAACATGTTCTGCCTAGTCCACTCCTGAAGGTGAAGGAGCTGGGTCAGTCAGTGAACGTAAGAGAAAAAAAGTGTATTTTTTCCCCCATAAAAAGAGCGCTTGTAATACCGCTGCACAAATACGGTGTGACAAAGTATTGCAACGACCGTCAGATTATTCTCTAGGGTGTTAGCAAAAAATGTATATAATGTTTGGGGATTCTAAGTAATTTTCTATCAAATAAAACCTGATTTTAACTTGTAAACAAGTGTCAAAAAAAGGCTCAGTCCTTAAGTGGTTAAAGTATACCTAAAAAAGGCAAAACTTATTTTTTTTTGGATAGAGTAAGAGAGGGTTTGTCTTTAGTTATACTTTAACGCATTTTACACACGATTGGATTTTCCGCTGACAAAGCCTCTGACTTTTGTACAAAGGGCATTGGCCAGGAACATGTCTTGCATACAAACGGCAAGTAATTGTCGGCCAAACACGGATGTAGTGACGTACTACAAGACTACAAAGAGGAAGATAAATTGTCATGCGCCTCCCTTTGGGCTCCTGCTAATTTTGTGTTTGTAGACGTTTGGGGAGTGTTGATTCGTGCTTTTCAGTGAATGGACGCTCGTCAACCAGCCAGGTTGCGGAATTGGAGGAGATAACTTGTTATTTATTATGGGCATTGGAGTTATTGCTTTGACCCAAGTCCAGGAAAGGGAGGAAGGAGGGAGAGAGGAGGGAGGAGGATTTCTTGGACCAAAAATTGGTTGTTTTATTAAATCATGATCAATTATGTCATATGCCTTTGCTGCGGGACCTCCAGGAGAATAATCCGGATGATTTTTGGAATTCTCTGGATGACGGACCCCTGCTTTCACCAACTCTTGGCATTGTTGACACCATATATTAAGAAGCAGGACACATGCATGAGGCTTTTATTTTATTTTTTGGTTGAATAATGATTTGATATTTTCTACATATTTTTGGATGCGTAGAATGCACTTTTTGGTTAAGTTCTATTGGCATGTCTAAATTTGTTTTTTTTTCAATGCACAATAAGAAAAAAAAAAAACGTGTAGAACAATACTTGGCTATGTGTTTTACTTCAAATGACAGTTTGGGAGTAGGCAGTTACATTTAAAAAAAATACAATGTAAAATTAACAAGGGACACCAACATAGTTGTACCTTTGATCTTAAAAACTATGGGATAATGGTGTGGTAACTTGTATGCAATCAGGCAGACCCGCACCATCGGCCCATCAACCTGTTTTTGTATCTCATTGTGTAGTAAACGTGCTTGATAAAATGTCCTCCAAGAGTTAAGTTGTGGCAGTTTTCAGTTAGGATCCTTGGGAAATAAAAGTCAACACTGCATGTGTGTGACCAGCTTCATAAACATGAACACACAGTAACGGATAGTATTTAAACTGAGGTAGCCCAATACCTATAATGTCTGTCCAGCCTGAGCTTCCAGTAGTATTTCCCAGAATAAATCCCTTAAACCATCATCTTCCTAATCTCTGTCTGCTGTCACTGCACTGTAGTAGATCTCTGCTGTCTACCAACAAAGAAGATTACAGTTGTTGTTGTGCACTAACTAGGTGAGAGGTAATTCATGGACGGGTACAGAACACTAAAAACAACTCTGCTTTACCGATATAATAATTAGGGATACACTGAGTTTTTGCCAGCCAAAAAAAGAAAAAACCCTGTCAAACTGTTTTTTTTGGCACATTGCTGAAAATGGGACTGGGCCCCACCCATTGTGGGGGTGTCATCCTGGCTCCCCCCAGTCCTTCCTCCTCCTCCTCTCCTACCTCCCACAGAGCAGACGATCTTCGTGTGTTACGGAGTGGAATTGCACGGGCCACAGTAACAATGTCCTGCCTTCTGTGACACACAGCTCACTGATCCAATGGTGGGACATTGAATCAGAGTGACACGATTACAGGAGGGACATTGTTACTGTGGCCCGGGCAATTCAAATACAGCTCCGGTAAATTTGCGCGATTTTCTGCTTGAAAACGCTACACTCAGGTGTGAATGCAGCCTTAAAGAAGTCCGGTAATTGGTCTTCTTTAACCACTTGCCGACCGCCGCACGCCGATGTACGTCCGCAGAATGGCACGGGCAGGCATAAGGGCTTACATGTACGTCCTTGCCTGCCCGCCGGTCGGGGGCCCGATCGGGCCCCCGCCCGGTGCCTGCGGCGGTCGGTATTCGTTCGGGAGCGATCCCGGACGAGGGGACGGCCATTCATTCATGGCCACCCCCTCGCGATCGCTCCCGGCGAATGAAAATGTCCGGTGACATCACTTCCTCTCCTGTAATGTAAACACAGGAGAGGAAGTGATGTATTCTCTCCTCCGTGTCGGTAGTTTTCGTTCCGGCACCGAGGAGAGAGGTTCGGTGAGTTGCACCAACACACCCCACATACAGTAGAACATGCCAGGCACACTCACACCCCCCCTTTACCCCCCGATCACCCCCCAATTACCCCTGCCCCCCCAGTCACAGTGACACCAATTGCTTTTTTTTTTTTTTTTTTGCATTGGTGTCATTTGTGACTGTAGTGACTGTTAGGGCAGTTAGGGTTAGCCCCCTTTAGTTCTAATGTGCCCCCCTAACCCCCCCAATAAAGGTTTAACCCCGTGATCACCCCCCGTCGCCAGTGTCACTAAGGCTGGGTTCACATTGCAGCGGTTTGAGAACGAATGTGATTCGCACCGCACTGCAGTGCAAATCACATCCGATCTCTGTGCGATTCGAGTTCAGCCATACAGATAGTATGGCTGAATTCGTGTCGCACCCGCCGCACCGCCGCAAATTCGCACGGGACCCTTTTTTTGGCCCGCAGCAGAATCGGATCGCATGGGTGTTCACACCATGCGATCCGAGTTTGCAGATCGCACTGCGATATGCGAACTGATCTGGGGGTGTCATTAACATTTCACTGACACTCCCAGCAGTTCGCATAGGGCAGTGTGAACTGCCGCCGGGAGGCATGCGATGCGGGAACCCGCCGCGGATTCATGGCGTTCCCGCATCGCTCCAGTGTGAACCCAGCCTAATAAGCGATAGTTTTTCTGATCGCTGTATTAGTGTCACAGGTGACGCTAGTTAGGCAGGTAGGTATTTAGGTTCGCCGCAGCTTTTTATAGCGCCAGGGACCCCCATATACTACCGCATAAAGCCCCCTGATTGCCCCCTAGTTAACCCTTTCACCAGTGATCACCATATAACTGTTACAGGTGACGCTGGTTGGTTAGTTATTTTTTTATAGTTTCAGGGCACCCGCCATTTATTACCTAATAAAGGTTTAACCCCCTGATCACCCGGCGGGTGTCATTTGTGACTGTAATAACTGTTAGGGCAGTTAGGGTTAGCCCCCTTTAGTTCTAAGGTACCCCCCTAACCCCCCCAATAAAGGTTTAACCCCGTGATCACCCCCCGTCGCCAGTGTCACTAAGGCTGGGTTCACATTGCAGCGGTTTATGAGAACGGATGTGATTCGCACCGCACTGCAGTGCAAATCACATCCGATCTCTGTGCGATTCGAGTTCAGCCATACAGATAGTATGGCTGAATTCGTGTCGCACCCGCCGCAAACTCGCACGGGACCCTTTTTTGGTCCGCAGCAGAATCGGATCGCATGGTGTGAACACCAGCAGTTCGCATAGGGCAGTGTGAACTGCCGCCGGGAGGCATGTGATGCGGGAACCCGCCGCGGATTCGTGGCGTTCCCGCATCGCTCCAGTGTGAACCCAGCCTAATAAGCGATCGTTTTTCTGATCACTGTATTAGTGTCACAGGTGACGCTAGTTAGGCAGGTAGGTATTTAGGTTCGCCGCAGCTTTTTATAGCTCCAGGGACCCCCATATACTACCGCATAAAGCCCCCTGATTGCCCCCTAGTTAACCCTTTCACCAGTGATCACCATATAACTGTTACAGGTGACGCTGGTTGGTTAGTTATTTTTTTTATAGTTTCAGGGCACCCGCCATTTATTACCTAGTCTCACTAGTGTACCCCTAAATTTAGGGGTGTCTA
Organism: Lithobates pipiens; assembly: GCF_037356315.1. Taxonomy (NCBI): domain Eukaryota; kingdom Metazoa; phylum Chordata; class Amphibia; order Anura; family Ranidae; genus Lithobates; species Lithobates pipiens. Next base: position 322,817,977 of record NW_027507718.1, read on the forward strand.
CTTTCCAAAATGGGGTCATTTGGGGGGGGGTTTGTGCCATCTTGGCATTTTATGGCCTTCAAAACTGTAACGCCCTTAGAAAGCCTGAAGGCGGTGCTTGGTTTTCGGGGCCCCGTACGCGGCTAGGCTCCCAAAAAGTCCCACATATGTGGTATCCCCGTACTCAGGAGAAGCAGCAGAATTTATTTTGGGGTGTCATTTCATATATGCCCATGGCATGCGTGAGCAATATATCATTTAGTGACAACTTTGTGAAAAAAAAAAAAAAAGTTTGTAATTTTCCCGCAACTTGTGGCAAAATATAAAATATTCCATGGACTCAACATGCCTCTCAGCAAATAGCTTGGGGTGTCTACTTTCTAAAATGGGGTCATTTGTGGGGGTTTTGTGCCATCTTGGCATTTTATGGCCTTCAAAACTGTAATAGGTAGTGAGGAGTGAAGTCAAATATTTACGCCCTTAGAAAACCTGAAGGCGGTTCTTGGTTTTCGGGGCCCCGTACGCGGCTAGGCTCCCAAAAAGTCCCACATATGTGGTATCCCCGTACTCAGGAGAAGCAGCAGAATTTATTTTGGGGTGTCATTTCACATATGCCCATAGCATGTGTGAGCAATATATCATTTAGTGACAACTTTGTGTAAAAAAAAAAAAAAAATAATTTTTTTGTCATTCAATCGCTTGAGGCAAAAAAATAAAATATTCAATGGGCTCAACATGCCACTTATCAATTTCCTTAGGGTGTCTACTTTCCAAAATGGGGTCATTTGGGGGGGTTTTGTACTGCCCTGCCATTTTAGCACCTCAAGAAATGAGATAGGCAGTCGTAAACTAAAAGCTGCGTAAATTCCAGAAAACGTACCTTAGTTTGTAGATGTGACAACTTTTGCGCAAACCAATAAATATACAATTATTGACTTTTTTTTTACCAAAGACATGTGGCTGAATACATTTTGGCCTAAATGTATGACTAAAATTGAGTTTATTGGATTTTTCTAATAACAAAAAGTAGAAAATATCATTTTTTTTCAAAATTTGCGGTCTTTTTACGTTTATATCGCAAAAAATTAAAATCGCAGAGGCAATCAAATACCATCAAAAGAAAGCTCTATTTGTGGGAAGAAAAGGACGCAAATTTTGTTTGGGTACAACATTGCATGACCGCGCAATTACCAGTTAAAGCAGCGCAGTGCCAAATTGTAAAAAGACCTCTGGTCATTTACCAGCAAAATGGTCCGGTCTGAAGGTGGTTAAAAGCGGTCAAAAAAAAAAAAAAAAAGCAGCCGGAAATATTACCAACATTGCTCTGCCCTGAAACACTAAAATAAAAAAGAAACGTTTCTTTTTGTATATTTCTGTTTCCTCATCTGCAGATCAAAGGGATGAACAAATGTTCCCGTTTAACCCCTTAATAACCTTTAATTTACTCTAATCAGCCTTAATTAATTCGCTTTCTTCTCCATTTAATTATTATTTTCCTTCTTGTCTTCTTTTGTTCACTTCTATGTTATAAACAATGAACAACTTTTTCTGTTTGCTTTGTTAGTGAATATTTTTACACATATACTTACACATTTCACATTGAAAAAGTGCTAAATGAAAAAAACAAAAAACAAAATCAGTTTATTTCATTTGTAAATAACTTTGTAATGCCTTGTACCATTGCTGACAGCTGAAGTTAAAAGTTAGAACAAAAAACTGTTGCGGTAGGCATCGGTAATTGGTACCGGCTTTCAAAAGGAAAAAATATAAAATAAAATGGTATCGTGCATCCCTAGTTTCAACAGAACCCTTCATTTTCCACTTCTTGATTAGAGTTTGGCATTTTCAATTCCTTGGATAGCTTTTTATATCTTTTTCCTGTTTTATACAGTTCAACCACACACACACACACGTGAGGATGGTTACCTTAAAGCCCTTGTAAACACAGTCGGATATTCTGATGGAAAATGTCCAATCGGACCGTGTGTGGGCTCCATCGGACTGTTTCTGTCGGAATATCCGACGGACTAAGTTTTAGAGCTGGGCTATAAAACTTTCTGAAACATGATCCAATCGGACTTTGTCCGATTGTGTGTAGAGAATTCCATTCGGACAAAGTGCCACGCATGCTCAGATCAAATTCCTAGACCAAAGCTATTGGCTACTAGCCTGAACGTATTCCCGTCATAACAAAATAACGTCATCACGTTCTGAACGATCGGATTTTCCAACAACTATGTCCGACCCTGTGTATGCAACACAAGTTTCGTACAAAATCCGTCGGATTTTGTTGTCGGAATGTCTGACCGTGTGTACAAGGGCTAATAGCCATTCAAACCCCTTTGTGAAAAAAAAACAAACAAAGTTGATTGATAATAAAATGGCTTCAGCTGAACACTAACCACAAGTGAAAGAAATGTTTGTGTTATTATTCATATTCTCTGAAAAATGGGCAAAAAATAAAAATAAAAATTCTGCCAGGGTATGTAAACTTATGAGCACGACTGTACATATTTTAGCAAGAATCTAAGTTTTTCCAAAATAACTTTACCATTATATCTCTCCTTAGTTCATTCTTTTGGTATGTATACATGTATTTTAAGTGTTCATAACCTATTTAATCGGTGTATAACACGCACCCTAACTTTAAGAGGGAAGTTTCAGGAAAAAACACTTTCCACAGCCCCCTTTCCCTGCACATTACACAGACCCATTTTTCATTATAAAGCCCCCCTGCACTCTCAGGAGACACCCAGTCTCCTAGACAGCATACTCTAAAGTTGAGAAAACATCACTGCCAGCCCCCTCTGCTGCTGTTTCATTGACAGTCACATGACCGCTCTCCTCCTCCAATCAAAAGCTACACTCAGGAAGAAGGCGGAGAAGAGCGGAATTAATTGAGGTATTAAGAGACTTCCAGTTACCTTGAGAGTGACACACGGAGGAGCTGTGTATGAGAAAGGGCTGTCAGTAATGTTTTCTTAACGTTAAAAGTATGCTGGCAGTGCTGTCCCAGGGCCAGGACATTCGGTACAACCGGCCTGACACCCCCCCCATGGGTGGCATCCGGGCGCTCCACATCCGAGCAAAGAAACGTCACTTCCGCTTTTCAATCGAGGCTTGGAGCGCGGGTTGTGCGGCATTGTTCACCATAACCCACGCTGCGACCTGGTGATTATTCGCAGATTTATGGGCTTATTTGTTTGATTAAGAGGACGAGGTGTGCTATATCCCCATTTATATCATGTTAAGTACTTTTTCATATATGGTTTGGGAGCTGGCTGGAACAGTCCGCCGGATAGTCTGATGGTGTGTACGTGCCATTAGTGTCATTTCTGTCTGCTGCTTTGTTCCTCTGCAACCAGCATGAATCACTTCTGACAAGTTTTCCTGACAGGGGAGGGACCTTCAGCAGATTGGCAGCCTCAGCACTGTTCCTGCGAGCTGTGTAAAGGGGGTGTCTCTCTTTCCTCCCATCGGAAGTCGGGAAAGTCTGTTCATTTCAAAAGTCCAGCGGACTAGCACACACACGGCCGGACAATTTGTGAGTCAAAACTACTTTCTAAGTCCGCCGGACTTTTGGGGAAAAAAAGTCCGCCGGAGCCCACACACGGGCGGACCACCAAGTCCGCCGGATAGTTTGGCGTGTGTAAGCGGCATTAAGCTGCGTACACACAACCGGACTTTCCAGCAGACTAGGTCCGACGGTCTTCCCGACTGACTTTCCAAACAAATGGACTTGGCCACACACAAACGGACCAAGTCCGATCGTTTTGAACGTGATGACGTAAACAGGACTAAATAGCCAATAGCTTCCCTTGCGTCACATTTGGTCCATCGGACCAGCACACAGACGAACGGTTTTCACGATTTTTGTCTGTCGGATAGATTTGAAACATAGGTCCGTTGGATTTTTATTTAGAAAAATGTTCAGACTAGCCCACACACAATCGGATTGTCCAACGGGATAATCCCTTCGGACCTAGTCTGCCAGAAAGTCCACACTATAGAGGGATATGCTTTGTTAATATTTCATGTCCGAGGTTTACAAACACTTTAACCACTTGCCGTCCGCCATATAGCAAAATTACGTTGCCAAAGTGGTTGTGTTATCCTGACCGGGAGTCATATGACATGGTCAGCATAACTAGCCGCTGCGTACCCCTGGGGGCGCGTATTGCGGCAATTGTTGTAGCGTGCAAGTCTGACCAGCCACGTCCAATCACAGCGGATCCCAGTGTAAACAGGAAGAGATATTTATCGGCTTTTCCCCACTCGCGTCTGACAGACACAAGTAGGGGAGAGCCGATCAGCTGATGGGGGGGTTCTGCGCTGATTATTAGCGCAGCCCCCCCCCCTCGGATGCCCACCCAGGACCACCAGGCATGGCATCCCTGGTGGCCATGTGTGCCCACACATGATGCCAATGTGTGCCTATCAGCAATACCTGCTAGTGCCTCCTAATCAGTGATGCCAATCAGTCCCTTCTATCAGTGTCATTCATCAGTATCCAGTGCCACCTATCAGTAGGGGTGGAACGGATCATCACTGATTCGTGATCCGAACGGGTCACCCCGCTTGGATCGGCACACGCCGCGCTCCGCAGAGCGCTCCGTGGTCTCGGCCTTAGGAAAGGCCGCGGCTTTGGCCTAGCTCCGAAGCGACGGCCATCTTTCTACACCCAATATGATCGCTCCGTCAAATGATGGAGCGATCACTTGTAAACAAACCGGCGTTGTCATGATGCCGGTTCGTCTCTCCCCTCCGTGTACAGATCTGTACAGTGGAGGGGAGAGATTGGATGGAAGCAGCGCTGTGGGTTGCATCTGTAGTGCCCACAGCGCTGCTCTGTGACAATTGCAGTCGCGGCCATACTCTGTAATACTCTGCCATACCCCTGCAAATATTACAGTGGGGGAGATTGTGGATATTACAGTGGGGACTATATAGTGGTGGAATTTTCACAGGTTTTTGCAAATTCAATTATTTGTTGATCCGAAAAATGATCCAATCCGTGACTCTGATCCGAGGAACGATCCGAACCGTAAGTTTTTTGATCCGTTGCACCCCTACCTATCAGTGCCCATCCATGCCCACCTATCAGTGTAGCCTTTCAGTGCCCATCCATAAAGGAGAAAACATACTTATTTACAAAATGTTGTAACAGAAAAACGAAAAACTTATTTTTTCAAAATTCAAAAGTCTCTTTTTATTTTTTGCTAAACAAATAAAAATAAAAAAACGCAAATTTTGTTTGGGTACAGTGTAGCATGACCACGCAATTGTCATTTAAACAGCGACAGTGCTGAAAGCTGAAAATTGGCTTGGGCAGGAAGGGGGGAAAGTGCCCTGTATTGAAGTGGTTAAACCCAAAGCCTAAAATGTAATACAATATATTGCAGCTTACCATCATATATCATTAGATGTGGTGGTTGCAGGAGTTTATTTTTCTTTTTAGGCTTTTTCCCTGTTTTCTCCTGGTGATCTGGCCTAGAACACACTTCCTGTAAGAGGCTTGTAATGGGCTTGTTTGTCTGCTTGCTCAGCGGGGGGGGGGGGGGGATTGATCCGCTGATCCCCGCTGAGCAGGTGGATGACAAGTCTGTCTCCACTCACTCTGCAGAGGCGTACCCGTCAGAGCCCCGCTCTCCTCTATGGAGAGATCAGATGAAATCACTGCTGACATCCACCGCTCCATAGGAGTGCTGGGGGGGGGGGGGGGGGGGAGAGCAGTGTAGTAGCATGCTGGGGGGGGGGGGGGGGGAGAAGCAGTGTAGTAGCATGCTGGGGGGGGGGGGGGAGAAGCAGTGTAGTAGCATGCTGGGGGGGGGGGGGGGAGAGAAGCAGTGTAGTAGCATGCTGGGGGGGGGGGAGAAGCAGTGTAGTAGCATGCTGGGGGGGGGGAGAAGCAGTGTAGTAGCATGCTGGGGGGGGGGGGGGGGAGAAGCAGTGTAGTAGCATGCTGGGGGGGGGGGGGGAGAAGCAGTGTAGTAGCATGCTGGGGGGGGGGGGGAGAAGCAGTGTAGTAGCATGCTGGGGGGGGGGGGGAGAAGCAGTGTAGTAGCATGCTGGGGGGGGGGAGAAGCAGTGTAGTAGCATGCTGGGGGGGGGGAGAAGCAGTGTAGTAGCATGCTGGGGGGGGGGGGGAGAAGCAGTGTAGTAGCATGCTGGGGGGGGGGGGGGGAGAAGCAGTGTAGTAGCATGCTGGGGGGGGGAGAAGCAGTGTAGTAGCATGCTGGGGGGGGGGGGGAAGCAGTGTAGTAGCATGCTGGGGGGGGGGGGGAAGCAGTGTAGTAGCATGCTGGGGGGGGGGGAGAAGCAGTGTAGTAGCATGCTGGGGGGGGGGAGAAGCAGTGTAGTAGCATGCTGGGGGGGGGGGGGGAGAAGCAGTGTAGTAGCATGCTGGGGGGGGGGGGGGGGGAAGCAGTGTAGTAGCATGCTGGGGGGGGGGGGAAGCAGTGTAGTAGTATGCTGGGGGGGGGGAAGCAGTGTAGTAGTATGCTGGGGGGGGGGGAAGCAGTGTAGTAGTATGCTGGGGGGGGGGAAGCAGTGTAGTAGTATGCTGGGGGGGGGAGTAGTATACTGGGGGGGGAAGCAGTGTAGTAGTATACGGGGGGGAGCAGTGTAGTAGTATACTGGGGGGAAGCAGTGTAGTAGTATACTGGGGGGGGGGGGGAAGCAGTGTAGTAGTATACTGGGGGGGGGGGGGGAAGCAGTGTAGTAGTATACTGGGGGGGGGGGAAGCAGTGTAGTAGTATACTGGGGGGGGGGGGAAGCAGTGTAGTAGTATACTGGGGGGGGGGAAGCAGTGTAGTAGTATACTGGGGGGGGGGGAAGCAGTGTAGTAGTATACTGGGGGGGGGGGGAGCAGTGTAGTAGTATACTGGGGGGGGGGGGGGGGAAGCAGTGTAGTAGTATACTGGGGGGGGGGAAGCAGTGTAGTAGTATACTGGGGGGGGGGAAGCAGTGTAGTAGTATACTGGGGGGGGGGGAAGCAGTGTAGTAGTATACTGGGGGTGGAAGCAGTGTAGTAGTATACTGGGGGTGGAAGCAGTGTAGTAGTATACTGGGGGTGGAAGCAGTGTAGTAGTATACTGGGGGTGGAAGCAGTGTAGTAGTATACTGGGGGTGGAAGCAGTGTAGTAGTATACTGGGGGTGGAAGCAGTGTAGTAGTATACTGGGGGGTGGAAGCAGTGTAGTAGTATACTTGGGGGTGGAAGCAGTGTAGTAGTATACTTGGGGGTGGAAGCAGTGTAGTAGTATACTTGGGGGTGGAAGCAGTGTAGTAGTATACTTGGGGGTGGAAGCAGTGTAGTAGTATACTGGGGGGTGGAAGCAGTGTAGTAGTATACTGGGGGGGGGGAAGCAGTGTAGTAGTATACTGGGGGGGGAGCAGTGTAGTAGTATACTGGGGGGGGGGGGAAGCAGTGTAGTAGTATACTGGGGGGGGGGGGAAGCAGTGTAGTAGTATACTGGGGGGGGGGGGGAAGCAGTGTAGTAGTATACTGGGGGGGGGGGGAAGCAGTGTAGTAGTATACTGGGGGGGGGGGGAAGCAGTGTAGTAGTATACTGGGGGGGAAGCAGTGTAGTAGTATACTGGGGGGGAAGCAGTGTAGTAGTATACTGGGGGGGGGAAGCAGTGTAGTAGTATACTGGGGGGGGGAAGCAGTGTAGTAGTATACTGGGGGGGGGAAGCAGTGTAGTAGTATACTGGGGGGGGGAAGCAGTGTAGTAGTATACTGGGGGGGGGAAGCAGTGTAGTAGTATGCTGGGGGGGAAGCAGTGTAGTAGTATGCTGGGGGGGGAAGCAGTGTAGTAGTATGCTGGGGGGGAAAGCAGTGTAGTAGTATGCTGGGGGGGAAAGCAGTGTAGTAGTATGCTGGGGGGGAAGCAGTGTAGTAGTATACTGGGGGGGGGGAAGCAGTGTAGTAGTATGCTGGGGGGGGGGGGAAGCAGTGTAGTAGTATGCTGGGGGGGGGAAGCAGTGTAGTAGTATGCTGGGGGGGAAGCAGTGTAGTAGTATGCTGGGGGGGGAAGCAGTGTAGTAGTATACTGGGGGGGAAGCAGTGTAGTAGTATGCTGGGGGGGGAAGCAGTGTAGTAGTATACTGGGGGGGGAAGCAGTGTAGTAGTATACTGGGGGGGAAGCAGTGTAGTAGTATACTGGGGGGGAAGCAGTGTAGTAGTATACTGGGGGGGGGGGAAGCAGTGTAGTAGTATACTGGGGAGGAAGCAGTGTAGTAGTATACTGGGGGGGGAAGCAGTGTAGTAGTATACTGGGGGGGGGGGAAGCAGTGTAGTAGTATACTGGGGGGGGGAAGCAGTGTAGTAGTATACTGAGGGGGGGGAAGCAGTGTAGTAGTATAGTGGGGGGGAAGCAGTGTAGTAGTATACTGGGGGGGGAAGCAGTGTAGTAGTATACTGGGGGGGGAAGCAGTGTAGTAGTATACTGGGGGGGGGAAGCAGTGTAGTAGTATACTGGGGGGGGAAGCAGTGTAGTAGTATACTGGGGGGGGAAGCAGTGTAGTAGTATACTGGGGGGGAAGCAGTGTAGTAGTATACTGGGGGGGGAAGCAGTGTAGTAGTATACGGGGGGGGGGGGGAGGGAAGCAGTGTAGTAGTATACGGGGGGGGAAGCAGTGTAGTAGTAAACTGGGGGGAAGCAGTGTAGTAGTATACTGGGGGGGGAAGCAGTGTAGTAGTATGCTGGGGGGGGAAGCAGTGTAGTAGTATACTGGGGGGGGGAAGCAGTGTAGTAGTATACTGGGGGGGAAGCAGTGTAGTAGTATACTGGGGGGAAGCAGTGTAGTAGTATACTGAGGGGGAAGCAGTGTAGTAGTATACTGGGGGGGGGGGGGGAAGCAGTGTAGTAGTATACTGGGGAGGAAGCAGTGTAGTAGTATACTGGGGGGGGAAGCAATGTAGTAGTATACTGGGGGGGGGAAGCAGTGTAGTAGTATACTGGGGGGGGAAGCAGTGTAGTAGTATACTGGGGGGGGAAGCAGTGTAGTAGTATACTGGGGGGGGAAGCAGTGTAGTAGTATACTGGGGGGGGAAGCAGTGTAGTAGTATACTGGGGGGGGAAGCAGTGTAGTAGTATACTGGGGGGGGGAAGCAGTGTAGTAGTATACTGGGGGGGGAAGCAGTGTAGTAGTATACTGGGGGGGGAAGCAGTGTAGTAGTATACTGGGGGGGGAAGCAGTGTAGTAGTATACTGGGGGGGGGGGGAAGCAGTGTAGTAGTATACTGGGGGGGAAGCAGTGTAGTAGTATACTGGGGGGGGGGGAAGCAGTGTAGTAGTATACTGGGGGGGAAGCAGTGTAGTAGTATACTGGGGGGGAAGCAGTGTAGTAGTATACTGGGGGGGAAGCAGTGTAGTAGTATACTGGGGGGGAAAGCAGTGTAGTAGTATACTGGGGGGGAAGCAGTGTAGTAGTATACTGGGGGGGAAGCAGTGTAGTAGTATACTGAGGGGGAAGCAGTGTAGTAGTATACTGGGGGGGGGGGGGAAGCAGTGTAGTAGTATACTGGGGAGGAAGCAGTGTAGTAGTATACTGGGGGGGGAAGCAATGTAGTAGTATACTGGGGGGGGGAAGCAGTGTAGTAGTATACTGGGGGGGGGAAGCAGTGTAGTAGTATACTGGGGGGGGGAAGCAGTGTAGTAGTATACTGGGGGGGGAAGCAGTGTAGTAGTATACTGGGGGGGGAAGCAGTGTAGTAGTATACTGGGGGGGGGAAGCAGTGTAGTAGTATACTGGGGGGGGAAGCAGTGTAGTAGTATACTGGGGGGGGAAGCAGTGTAGTAGTATACTGGGGGGGAAGCAGTGTAGTAGTATACTGGGGGGGGGGGAAGCAGTGTAGTAGTATACTGGGGGGAAGCAGTGTAGTAGTATACTGGGGGGGGGGAAGCAGTGTAGTAGTATACTGGGGGGGAAGCAGTGTAGTAGTATACGGGGGGGGAAGCAGTGTAGTAGTATACTGGGGGGGAAGCAGTGTAGTAGTATACTGGGGGGGAAGCAGTGTAGTAGTATACTGGGGGGGAAGCAGTGTAGTAGTATACTGGGGGGAAGCAGTGTAGTAGTATACTGGGGGGAAGCAGTGTAGTAGTATACTGGGGGGGAAGCAGTGTAGTAGTATACTGGGGGGGAAGCAGTGTAGTAGTATACTGGGGGGGAAGCAGTGTAGTAGTATACTGGGGGGGGAAGCAGTGTAGTAGTATACTGGGGGGGGAAGCAGTGTAGTAGTATACTGGGGGGGGGAAGCAGTGTAGTAGTATACTGGGGGAAGCAGTGTAGTAGTATACTGGGGGGGGAAGCAGTGTAGTAGTATACTGGGGGGGGGAAGCAGTGTAGTAGTATACTGGGGGGGGGGAAGCAGTGTAGTAGTATACTGGGGGGGAAGCAGTGTAGTAGTATACTGGGGGGGGGAAGCAGTGTAGTAGTATACTGGGGGGGGGAAGCAGTGTAGTAGTATACTGGGGGGGGGGAAGCAGTGTAGTAGTATACTGGGGGGGGAAGCAGTGTAGTAGTATGCTGGGGGGGGAAGCAGTGGTAGTAGTATGCTGGGGGGGGGAAGCAGTGTAGTAGTATACTGGGGGGGGGAAGCAGTGTAGTAGTATGCTGGGGGGGGGAAGCAGTGTAGTAGTACTGGGGGTGGGAAGCAGTGTAGTAGTATGCTGGGGGGGAAGCAGTGTAGTAGTATGCTGGGGGGGGGGAAGCAGTGTAGTAGTATACTGGGGGGGGGGAGGGAAGCAGTGTAGTAGTATGCTGGGGGGGGGAAGCAGTGTAGTAGTATGCTGGGGGGGGGAAGCAGTGTAGTAGTATACTGGGGGGGGAAGCAGTGTAGTAGTATGCTGGGGGGGGGGAAGCAGTGTAGTAGTATACTGGGGGGAAGCAGTGTAGTAGTATACTGGGGGGGAAGCAGTGTAGTAGTATACTGGGGGGGAAGCAGTGTAGTAGTATACTGGGGGGGGGGGGAAGCAGTGTAGTAGTATACTGGGGGGAAGCAGTGTAGTAGTATACTGGGGGGGGAAGCAGTGTAGTAGTATACTGGGGGGGGAAGCAGTGTAGTAGTATACGTGGGGGGGGGGAAGCAGTGTAGTAGTATACTGGGGGGGGAAGCAGTGTAGTAGTATACTGGGGGGGGAAGCAGTGTAGTAGTATACTGGGGGGGGGAAGCAGTGTAGTAGTATACTGGGGGGGAAGCAGTGTAGTAGTATACTGGGGGGGGGGAAGCAGTGTAGTAGTATACTGGGGGGGGGAAGCAGTGTAGTAGTATACTGGGGGGGAAGCAGTGTAGTAGTATACTGGGGGGGGGAAGCAGTGTAGTAGTATACTGGGGGGGGAAGCAGTGTAGTAGTATACTGGGGGGGAAGCAGTGTAGTAGTATACTGGGGGGAAGCAGTGTAGTAGTATACTGGGGGGGAAGCAGTGTAGTAGTATACTGGGGGGGAAGCAGTGTAGTAGTATACTGGGGGGAAGCAGTGTAGTAGTATACTGAGGGGGAAGCAGTGTAGTAGTATACTGGGGGGGGGGGGAAGCAGTGTAGTAGTATACTGGGGAGGAAGCAGGTGTAGTAGTATACTGGGGGGGGAAGCAGTGTAGTAGTATACGGGGGGGAAGCAGTGTAGTAGTATACTGGGGGGGAAGCAGTGTAGTAGTATACTGGGGGGGAAGCAGTGTAGTAGTATACTGGGGGGGGAAGCAAGTTAGTAGTATACTGGGGGGGGGAAGCAGGTGTAAGTAGTATACTGGGGGGGGAAGCAGTGTAGTAGTATACTGGGGGGGAAGCAGTGTAGTAGTATACTGGGGGGGGGAAGCAGTGTAGTAGTATACTGGGGGGGGAAGCAGTGTAGTTGT